>NC_087344.1:3035000-3290000 GCF_030014295.1 Loxodonta africana
AATTGCCAGGTCTTTCTTCCTGGATTCTCGTCCAGTTTCCATCAGGTTAGCCTCTGCCCCTGACTTGCTCCCAGAACCCTTGTCGTCCTTCCTCCTTCATGAGGCCCTCCTGGGTGTGGACGAGACAGACAGGGTGCCTGCCTCAGTGAGGGGAGTACAATGGGTGACTGAGAATCCTAACAAGGACACAGAGTTTAGGAGCGTGTGTGTGTGTGTGTGTGTGTGTGCGTGTGTGTGGAGGGGGGACAGAAAAAAGCCAACCTTCCTAAGAAGAGGCATTTAGAATGCTACCCATCTGTCAGTTATTCTGCATGGCTTGTGTGTTGCTATGATGCTGGAAGCTACGTCATCAGTACTTCAAATACCACCAGGGTCGCCTCACCCGTGGTGGTCAGGTTTCAGCCGACCTTCCAGACTAAAAGGCTAGGAAAAAAGGCCTGGAGATCTACTTCCAAAAATCAGGCAATGAAAACCCTATGGGTCACAACAGAACACTGTCCAATTTAGTGCCGGCAGATGAGCCCCCTAGGGTGGAAGGCACTCAGAATACACAGTGGCTGTGACCACGGACTTGAGCATACCAATGATGGTGAAGATCATGCAGGACGGGGCAGCGTTTTGTTCCGTTGTACATGGGGTCACCGTGAATCCGAGCTGGCAATAGGACAGACTGGTGCTTGCCGGCTGATGAGTGTGGTCCTGGGACGAGAAGGCAGGCCCTGGGCCAGAAGGTGGCTGGTGGGTCTACGCTGTGGTGACAGCAAGATTAGGGGCCTCGGAGAGGGTGGCAGGGCCAGGCTGGACGGGAACTCAGACATCTGTTTGTCTGTTATGTTTTAGCCACGATGAGGTTTTAGGCAGGGGATGGCCTAGATGACCCTGGGTTTATAAGTTCCCCCTGGCCCGTGAGAGGAGGTGATGCCAAGGGGCAGAGCAGAGGCAGAGCTGTGCCCAACAGGTAGCTGAGTGGGCCCTGTTCCACCCTTCCGGAAACACCCAGAGCAGCTTCTAGTCTCTGGGCGCTTCTGGGACAGGGGCTGGCCCGGTATGGGGGGTCTGCCCCGTTCTACCCCCAGCTCCCCCTCAGGGCCAAGGGGCCCTGGGGCTGGCCCACAGGCACTACCTGTTCCCCCACTGGGCCCTGCAGACCCAGCCTGGACGGTGCTGGTACTCAGTGACCCCGACGGACTGAATCCAGTTCTGGGACTCAGGCTCCACCCAGGAAGCAAGACCCCACAGCTCCCCGACACTTGAGTTTTGCAGTTTTATTAAGAAAACGAAAAATTAACCCATACAAAAAGAAAAGAGCTTCCGTTCCAGAAGTTGGCATGGAGTGTGGGAGGGGTGGTCCAGTCCATGGGAACCGAGCCTCGCACTCCACACCCCTGGCCTGCTAGGCGTCCTGCTGCTGGATGAAGGGGTTGGGGATGGCCTCCATGCCGTCCTGCGGGCAGATGAGCACCACCGATGTGCCTCTGCACACCACCAGGCCCAGCTGCCGCGTGTCCTCTGTCAGCTTGTACTGGTCGTCGGGGTCTGGGAGACAGAAGGAGCCCATTATGGACAGAATCATATACCCTAAACACACAGAAGTCCTAACCCTGCACCTGTGGACGGGACCCCATTTGGGAATGAGGGTCTTATGGGAATAGGATGGGTCCTAGTCCTAATCCCATTCAAGGAGGGCCTTAGAATACAGAGAACAGACACACACACAGTGGGAAGGCAGACGCCGTGTGAAGACACAGCTGCAGGCCCACCGGGATCGCCGCAGCTACTGGAAGCTCAAGGAGCCCTGGTGGCACAATGGTTAATTACTTGGTTGCTAACCCAGAGGCTGGCGGTTCAAGCCTACCCAGTGGCTCCAGGGGAGAGAGACCTGGCAATCTGCTCCTGTAGAGATTAGAGCCGAGAAAACCCTCTGGGGCAGTTCTACTCTGTCACCTGGGGTGGCTGAGTTGGAACCGACTTGACGGCACCTAACCTAACTAGAAGTTGAAAGAGGCAAAGAAGGGCCTTCCCAAGCAGTATAGAGAGAGAGACAGACACTGGCCCTGCCAACGTCCTGAATTTGACCTCTGTCCTCCAGAAGCATGAGACGATAAATTCCTAGTCTTGGGTTGTGTTTTCTGTTACGGAAGCCCCAGGACACTAAGAAGGGATGTGAGGCGGTCGTGCTGGTGGCCAAGGTCTGGGAAGGCTGGGTCGCCACAAAACAAGCTCCCCAGCCCCCATCCCACAGGGGCTGGGACTGACCCCTGACCTCAGGGGGGATGTGCCCAGGCGTGCCACGTGCTGCTCCCAAAGGCCACCCAGAGGCTGGAGCGACCCAGGTGGGAAGGCTCTCCCTCTGGTATGTCCCATGGACTGTTAGAGCTGGGAGGAACATTATGGAAATAGCCTGCTCAGCTGCCCCTGTTCTGCAATGAGGACACATACCCCAGAGGAGGCGGGCAGTACCAGGTCACAGCTGATGAGAGGTCCCGAGCCAGCAGGGGCCCCTGGGTCCAGTCCCCAGATGGGCAGCTGAAATAACCACAAGTAGGGCTCCTGGTTTCTGGAAAGTCCCAGAAGCCCCTGTAGTTACCGGCTTCACCCCTGGTCAAGCAAGGCTGTCGACGGCGGTTGAGGGGGGTTCCCAGGGTGGCAGAAGGTTCCAGGAGAGCTGTTATGAAGCTCTGGGCAATAAAAAGTCCTCCCTGTTGTTCTCACATGGTGCTGAAAGGGGCTTGTCATGGATTGAGTTGTGTCCCCAGAATATGTGTTAGGATCCTAACTCCTGTCCTGTGGGTGTGGCCCCATTGGGAACAGTTTTCTATGTTGTGGCTGTGTGCTGTTGAGTTGATTCTGACTCAGCAACCCCATGTGACAGAACTGCCCCATGAAGTTCCCCAGGCTGTTGTCGTCTTTACATGAGCAGGTTGCCAGCCTGTCTCCCACAGACCTGCTGGGTGGGTTTAAACTGCCAACCTTTTTTTTTTCTTCATTTTAACGGTTTTTCTTTCTTTCTTTTTTTTTTTTTTTAATTATACTTTAGACGAAACTTTACAGAACACACTAGTTTCTCATTGAACAATGAGTACACGTATTGTTGTGTGACATTGGTTGCCAACCCCATAACATGTCAACACTCTCCCCTTCTTGATCTTGGGTTCCCCATTATCCCTTTTCCTGTCCCCTCCTGCCTTCTCATCCTTGCCCCTGGGCTGGTTGTGCCCCTTTAGTCTCATTCTGTTTTATAGGCCTGTCCAATCTTTGGCTAAAGGGTGAACCTCAGGAGTGACTTCAGTACTGAGCTGAAAAGGTGTCTGGGGGCCATACTCCTGGGCTTTCTCCAGTCTCTGTCAGGCCAGCAAGTCTGGTCTTTTTTGTGTATGTGAGTTAGAATTTTGTTCTATATTTTTCTCCAGCTCTGTCTGGGACCCTCTGTTGTGATCCCTGTCAGAGCAGTCGCTGGTGGTAGCCGGGTACCATCTAGTTATGCTGGACTCAGACTGGTGGAGGCTGTGCTAGTTGTGGTCCATCAAACTGCCAACCTTTTTGATTAGCTGTTTGCTCAGCCACTGCACCAGCAGGGCTCCTTTTCTGTTATGTTAACGAGGGCCTATCCAATGCAGGGTGTGTCTTAAACCCAACCAGTTTTAAGACACACAGGGAGCAGATTAAGCACAGAAAGAAGCAAACAGGTGAAGATCCTGGAGATCACCAAGGCATAGGAAGCTACACACAGCCTTTCCTAGTGCTGGCGCCCTGAGTACAGACTCCTAGCCCCTTGAAGCATGAGGCAGTAAATTTCTGCTTGTTGAAGCCACCTGCTTTTGGTGTTTCTGGCCAGCAGCACTGGGAGACTCAGACTGGGCCAGCAGCTCAGGTTCTGAAGTCAGAAATCCAATTTGAGATCTGGTTCTGCCACTATCAAACCAGGGCCCCCTCTCCACACTGAAGCGTTGTTCTGGGGGTAGATGGGTGTTGAGTCCCTCAGCAGTGGGGGCGGGGACCCCACTGTGTGCTGTATGAAAGCACCCAGTAGCGGACCTCCCACATCTGAGGGACACTGCGCGCTGTATACATCTGACCCCTTTACAAGCGGGCACCCATCACCCCACGTGGCTGCCCTTCCATGGGCAAGGAAAGTTGCCTGCCCAGGAAGGCTGAGCTGGCAACCTGGTCAGCTTGAGACCTGGTGTGGAAGAAAGAAAACGAGGGGCCACCAGGATGCTCCAGAGGGAGTGGGCGGCTCAGCCTGAAGCAGGCTCCCCACTGAGAGGACTTCTCTGCCCTGCCAGGTCGCACCTCTGTGGTGACATTATGCTGTTAAACTTTCCAGGAGAATCAGTCTTGTCTCAGCCACACTGCTGGTCTCCCGAAGGGCAAGACCCTCCTGGTGCCTTAGCAGTCCTCAGCCCAGGCCCGGTGGTCCCTGCTAGGCCCCAAAGTCCCCCTCCCAGCTCTCTATATCTCCCGCATGCTTCCTTCCCTCGTCATCCTTCTAACCATGCCTGGCACATTTTAAGTACCTAATAGGCACACCTGAAGCCCTGGTGGCGCAGTGCTTAAGAGCTCGGCTGCTATCCAAAAGGCCGGCAATTTGAATCCAGCAGCCACTCCTTGCAAACACTATAGGGCAGTTCTACTCTGTACCACAGGGTTGCTATGAGTCAGAAACGACTCGACAACAATGGGTAATAGGCACCTAAAGACCACCGCATGTGGTAACAAAACATTTCTTTTAACCTAGGACCGTGAGCTTCACAGGCTTTGCAGGAACACCAGGGCCAGTGGGGGATGGAACACCCTGTAGCTACCCAGTCGACGTGGCTTGGTACCCGTAACTTAGGCATAGGTTCCACGGGTTTAAAACGAAAAGGACAAGGCCTGAACTCACCTCTCATATATTCGATGGTGCCATCAAGCACGAGGTTGAGGAGGGGGTCAAACCCTTTCAGGATTCCACTGGCTTGTAGAAACCACCAGAAGGAAAGGAGAAACGAGAAGGCGTGAGATCAATATCCGTTCTTTGGATGAGTATCCTCGGTGCCCCAGGGCCAGGCAGGTTCACACCCCCACAAAGGACCACCTTTCAGGGGAAGAGGAAGCTGGGGACTAGGGGGAATGGGGAGGAGCCCTGAAAGGAGAACAGGGATAGCCAGCTCCAAGCAGAACGAGACAAGCCAACGAGCAACGGCGGAAACCATTCAGCAGGACAGGGACCATTTGGTGTGCAAAAATAAGATACTCCCTGTCTGGCCCTTGATGGAGAAGTCTGCCCGCCCCTGGAGTGGACGGCCACCTGACTGCCCAGGTTTGGGCTTTGACTCTGTGGCTTCCCACTGTGTGACCTCCTCAGGCTCCACCTCTGCAAAACCATTGCCACCGAGTCAATTCTGACTCCCAGCAACCACGTGGGACACAGTAGAGCTGCCCCACAGAATTTTCTAGGCTGTAATCTTTACGGGAGTACATTCCCAGGTCTTTCTCCCACAGAGCGGCTGGTGGGTTCAAACTGCTAACCTTTTGGTTAGCAGCCAAGTGCTTACCCACTGCACCAGCAGGGGTCCTTCCTCCTCTGCAAAACGGGGCTCATAATGACAGCCACCTCACAGGGTTCAGATGAGCATCAAAGGCAATATTGCCAGCCAAGCACTTGGTGGGGGCTGGGGATGCAGTGACCCTGCTCTGCCCATGGGCACCGAGCAGAACCTGGCCGAATCCTGCCCTCAGAGAACATACCATTTCACCACTAGATCCCCGCAGGGCAGAGTTAAGTGCCACGTTAGCAAACATAAAGATGCAGGTGGCGACATGTACTTGTTGTTAGCCGCCCTCGGTCGCCCATACTACCCCACACAGGAACAAAACACTGCCCGTCCTGTGCTGTCTCCACAATCAGCTGTGGATCAGACGTTTGGATCCACAGGGTTCTCACTGGCTGATTTTCAGAAGTCAATTTCCAGGCATTTCTTTCTAATCTGTCTTAGTCTGGGAGCTCTGCTGAAACCTGTTCGTCCATCACAGCAACACACGAGCCTCCACAGGTCGGTGGTGGCTACACATGAGGTGCACTGGCTGGGAAATGAACCTGAGTCGCCCACATGGAAGGCAAGAATTCTATCACCGAGCCACTGGTGTCTTCCCCACAGGTGCTACTAGGAGCTTAAAACAAAGGGGACTGACCTGAGGTGGAGGGTCAGGGAAGGCTTCCCAGAACAAATGCCTTTGAGCTGGGAGCAGGTTAGCCTGGCAGTTCACCTGGTGAGAGTATTCCAGGCAGGAAGCAAACGTGTGCCTTTCCAGCCCTGTGGCTACAGGTGCTGCTCAGACATACAGATTTAGATTTTATCCTGGCACAATGGGGAGCCAAGGGAGGGTTTAAGCAGGGAGCAGAGATTCAAGTTCTGTTTTTCACAGATTTCTCTGCCCACTGAGTGGTGATTGACTGCCGGACTGGGGTTCTTCACCAGGAGCGATTCTACCCGAGAGGACACTTGCAATGTCTGGAGACATTTGTAGCTGTCATCATTGGCGGGGGGGAAGGGGGAGGGTTCTACCGGCATCGAGTGGGTGATCGGGGTGCTGCTCAACTCTCTATAGTGCACAGGACTGCCCCACCCCAGAGAACGATCCGGCCCTCCAGGCAGCAGTGCCCAAGCTGAGGAACTCTGGTGTAGAGGGAGCAGGAACGGAAGCCCCTGGGAGGGAGCTGGAGGGACAGGACCGCACAGGAGGCAAACTCGTGAATCCCAATCCCGGCTGCGTCACTGTGACTTTGGGTTAAGTCTGTTCGCCGCTTCGTGCCTCAGTCTCCCCATCTGCAAAATGGGCACAACGGCATCTACCTCCCAGCGCTGTTAGGAGGACTGTATGAGTTAGTTCGCGTGCAGCCCTTAAAGCAGTGTCTAAGCGGAGAAAACGCTGCCTAAAAATTAAGTTGTTATCGTAGCTCTTGTTAATTATTTTAAATAGCTATAAGAAAGTGCTGGCGGCAGCGGCTGCCTCACCTTCGCGGCCTCCTTGAAACTTCACCCGGATCGTCTTATCGATGTACTTGGATAAGTCCAAGATGCTCTCCTTCTTCTTCTTTTCTTTGTCCTGCGAGGAAAGCAGAGCGCGTGAGGCGGAGAGAACGCCCCGCCAGCCCCACGCCGCCCGCCCGGTCCCGCCGTGCGCCCACCGCCATCTTGCCGCGCCGCGCCGCTCTGCGCAGGCGCCGCCGGCGCGCCCTTTGACGTCACCCACGCGCGTACAGGAGCCGCGCAGCCCCGCGCCTGCGCGCAGCGGCGCCCGGGGCGTTGCTGGGAAACATCAGCCGACGGCTGCGGGGACCGGCCGACATGGCGGTGGCGGCGGCGGCGGCGGCGCTGGCGCGGCTCTGGGCGGCCTTGTTTCTCCTCGCGGCCCAGGTGAGGGCTGCGTCGTCCCGGGAGCCCCGTACGCTGCGGCTCCCCTTTCCCCGCGCCCCTGGGGACCCTCTCGGGATCCAGCCCGGCCCGGCTGGGGGCAGCTTCGGGGACCCCGCGCCCCCCGTACTCCGGCCCCGCGGGTCCGGGGCCCGGAGTGACCTTGGGGGCTCGTCCCCAGCTCCTCTCCCTCCTCGCCGCGGAAACCCCCCCTAGCTGCAGTATCGCCCAGTTCCGGCCTGGGCTAAAGTTGTGGACCCCCGTCGTCTCCCCCCCGAGTCCTGCTTGTCCGTCTCGGGGTCTTCCCCAACCGCCGCCCAGGACGCCGCTCTCTGGCTCTGCGGCCTTGGCCCAGTGACTGAGCCTCTCCGAGCCTCAGTTTCCTCTTATGCGAAATGAGCGCGATGCTAGCACACGCCCCGGGGGAGCGGGGAAGGCCCTGGAGGGGGTCAGCGCGGGATCCCCGTGCCTGGCAGCGTCGCGACACGGCTCAGAGCCCAGCCCCGGACTGGGGGGAACCCTGCGCCCCATCTTTTACTCTGTGACCTTGGGCAAGGGAGTTCCTCGCTTTGAGCACCAATTACCTGTCTGCACAAGGGGGGGCAAGAGCAGTGTGGACCAGCAGAGGGCTGAATATGTTACTTATTTGTCATTACATGTTAAGGATCTCAGTTTCTTGTGGGGCACCGATAACAAGGTAGCTGATGCTTGCTGTCTGTCATACCCAGAAAACCAACCATAAGTGCACCTTTTTTCCAAACCTCCCGTCTGTCCTGGCTTACGCAGCAGCTCTGGGAATGGTGCGCGATCAGCGAGACCTCGCTGCTGCTCGTTAACGTTGAGGACTCCTGCCTGACAGCTCTAACTCCTCACACGTCTCAGGAGCCTGTCCACCACCACCTCTGCTGGGGCTCCCCTCCCCTCTCCCTGTGGTCACTCACGTCCCTCCCCCCGCATCCCTCCAGTCCACTCTTCACACAGCAGGGGCCATCTTTTCCAGAAGCGTGTCAGACCTTGTTGCTTCCAGATGAGAGCCTTTGCGTGGCTTTTCATCTTTAGAAAGGTCTTTGTGATGTGACTGCTCACAGAGCCACTTCCTCCCTCCCTTCCTGACTCAGACAGGATGCAGATTTTATCGGTGACACTTTGCTCTCTGATCTTTTCTATTACCCTGGAACTGGCTTTCTCCACTCCTGGCCTGGTTAACCCCTAGTCATCCTTCCCGTCTCTGCTTGCCTGTTCCTCCCTCCCAGAAGCTGTCTAGGATACCCTCTCCACAGCCCCCCCTTACTGCCCACATTGTAGCACTGAACACGTGGTACCTGCCTGGTTATTCATCTTCCTCGCTCACCAGCCTGTGACACTTTGAGGGCAGGGACATTGAGCTCTCGAGATGTTTTGCGTGAGATTCAGAAAAGAAGAGATGGATAAAGAATCATGGGAGTGCCACAGAGGGCATGACTGGTGAATTTGCCTGGGAAAGCTCTTAAGGAGCAGTGACACCTGAGAAGGGTTTTGAAGGATGAATAGGAGTTTGTTGGGTTGGGAAGGGAGAGGAAAGGTATTGTAGGCAGTGGGAGTAGCATGACCAAAGCCAGGAGGTACAAGAGCTGATGATTATTTGAGGACTGTAGTCTGTGCATAAGATGGTCTGGTGCTTGGAGAGGGAGCTTACATCCAGAGAAAGGCCCTTCCCATGGGTCTGAAGGAGGCGGCAGGGAGGGGCCAGTTGGGGGTGTGGCTTCAGGCAGACGGTCAGATTGGGCAGAGTCCACAGGGCCCACAGTGCTGGGGAGTTGGCTTTATCCTGAGCAAGGTGAGCCACAGAGAATCTCTGAGCAACTCAAAGAGAGCAGTGGGCCCTGCTCTCCCTGGACCCTGGTTAAGGCCCCTTGTGGGCACAGTCCTGGTGCTGTGGGGCGTCTTCTCAGTCGTGTAGTGGAAATGGGTATATTTGACTCCTGGCTCCCAGGAGTAAGATTAACTCTCCCGCTGGGTGGAGGCTGCTCAGTGACAGTCCTGAATTCACAGGCCACTGTCTTGTGACCCTGGACAAGAAAAGTGACCTCCCCAATACCACTCCCCACTCCCATTTACTATGAAAGGTATATGAAGTGGAATATGAAGGCTATCCTGTCGCCTCAACCTGCGCCTCCTCCACCTTAATGTGTTTTTTCCCATGATTCTTGGGTCCTGATGATTTCACCGTCTCCAAGATTTCACTAAGTGTTCTTGGAAGGAACAGTCCTTGGCTCATGCAAAGGGTGAACATGCTCAGCCGCTCACTGAGAGGCTGGAGGTTCAAGTCCACAAAGAGGCACCTTGGAAGAAAGGCCTGGTGACCTACTTCCGAAAACTCAGCCACTGAAAACTCTGTGGGGCACAGTTCAGCCACCAGGAGCAGGGTCGACTCCCTGGGCACTGGTTTACTGGTTTTCTTGAAGGAAGACTGCTCCATAACCTGGCTCCTTGGTGTGTTTTAAACCCCTTGGATGTCGGCCACTTCCACAGAGATTCTGGAGTTTCCTATATCTGCTTGGTAACTGTCAGAAGGCAGACCCCCATCCTTGTTCCTGTCCTAGGTATCTCTGGTTCCCCAGGCACAAATGGAGCAGCCTAGAGTTCAGGGTGTTTGTAGAATGTGTGTCACTGAAGAACTGCCAGCTCCCGTAACTCAGCAGGCGAGAGGGTGGCGCCTTCTCGGTGTTTGATAAAAGCTCGCAGCCCTTTTTTTAAGGGAAAGCCAGTTTGCTTTGCAGATTTTGTGAGGGCAATCCGTGAAGCCTACTTCTGCACCCTTAAACGAGCTCTGTAAAAGGAAGTTTCTGTCAGTTCCCATATTACACGAATGGGCCCTTTCACCCACAGCCTAGATCCCGTGGAGCAGGCTTCAGTTAAGGTTCTGTGGGAACCTTCTGGTCTGCTGGCTGTGCCGTCTGTTGCCACTACTCAGCCCATTATAGTGAGAAAGCCACAGACCACAGGTACATGAGGGGCACAGCTGTGTGTCGGTACAACTTTATTTACACAAGGAGAAGGTGGGCTGGTTTGGCCTGTGGGCTGTAGACTTCGGACCCCTGCTGTGGAACGTGAGTCCTCTCAGAGCAGCCCAGGCAGAGCCTCACTGGATGCCGGGGGCTCTGACTGACCGCTGGGGCTGTGGGAAGGGTGCACTGCTGACTGAGGGGTGTCTGCGGGGGAGTTGGGGACGGGGACCCCTTATCCTGCCTTGGGGCCCAAGAGAACCTTGGTCACGTCAGCCCTTGCCTCAGCCCTTGGTGAAGCGCCTCCCGTGGCGTCAGCCCTCCCCAGTGGTGGGGCTCATCTCCCCCTTGTCCAGGCTACCCTTTGTCACCAGGGCAGGGACCAGGGGACCCCGAGGAGCAGGGCGCTCATCCCTGCCCTGTGAGAAGGGCAGGGGTCACAGGAGCACAGAGAGCAGTGCACCACAGGGACTCCAGGGCCGAAAACTTGGGGACAGCCCCAAGGGTTATGGTGTGACACGGTGACCAGCTCATGACTGCCCTCCTGAGGCCCATTGTTCCCCTGGCAGGCCCAGGGGGTCTTCCCAGACCCAGAGGTGGGACTGCCTTGGGCCCCTTGTCCTGGGCCACATATAGTGGAGCAGCCAGGACCTGGGTCTGAGACCGCAGCCACTGTCCTTGTCACGCGCTGGGGCAGGGACTTTGGGCCTTTTGGCTGAGCTGGCGCGCGGGTGTCGGGAAGGCGGGAGAGCCTTGTGGGCACTTGACTCTAGTACTAGTTGGGTCCTGTGTGCCCAGAGCACAGGGCAGTGATGTGACCAGACACCTGCTGTTACCCTGTAAAGTGAGGAGGCGCTGGCCAGAGGGTGCCACCTGGGCCCGAGCCAGCTGCCCCACAGGTGTGTGGTGCCGGTGGCCCCAAGCCTTCCAGGCGCCAAAAGGCCTCTGGGATCCTGACCAGCCCTGTGGTCACACAGCACCCTGCAGGGGCCTGGCATGCCATCCCGCCTCCTGGGAAAGCCGCCAGCCTTCCTGGGTCCAGTGACCCCAGAGGGCCCCAGGAGGCAGTTGGTCCCATTTCACAGATGTGGAGATTGGGAACCAGCAAGGCAGCTGTGGAGACAGACAGGTGTCCAGGTTCCTGGGAGGCTCACTTCCCTGTCACCTTCCCTCTCTGTGGCTGTCCCCACCCTGAACCCAATGGGGCATGGAGGTCACCCTTCATTGAGCACTGCGGACCCTCCTGCAAGGGCTGTCCAGCTCCCCTGCCGTGTGTCCTGACACGGCTGTCCGCCCCGCAGGTGGCCTGTGAGTATGGGATGGTGCACGTGGTCTCCGAGTCGGGCAGCCCCCGAGGCCGGGACTACTGCGTCCTCTACAACCCACAGTGGGCGCACCTGCCGCACGACCTCAGCAAGGCTGTGAGTGTCTATGGGGGTGCAGGGGTCTGTCCTGCGGGAACCGCAGGCAGGGCCCCAGGGAGCCCCTCACCTCTCTGGGTCTGGTGTCCTCGGCTATTGATGCCCCCCACCCAGAGGCTCCAGTGAGGTCCAGTCCTTGGGGGTAGAGGTCAGGATGTGGGGACAAGGTACCCAGTCCACCGGGATGTCTGAGCAGGAGCTGCGGGGTGCAGGGCTGCAGACCGCAGGCCCTGAGGGGTGACTACAGCCCATTACCTCACCTAGAGCAGCCCTGAGGGACCCAGATGAAGACACTGTGAGGGCCTGGGTGTGGGTGGGTCACATCTTCACCAGGAAGACAGCTACCTCCCTACCTGCACCCCTGCCCTCTGCCTGCTCTCCTGCCCTGTGCCAGCTCCCTTTCCCACAGCCCATATCCCTGCCCTCTGCCCGCCCCCCTGCCCTCTGCCCGCATTCCTGCCCTCTGCCCGCTACCCTGCCCTCTGCCCTCATCCCTGCCCTCTGCTTGCTTCCTGCCCTCTGCTCGCTTCCTGCCCTCTGCTCGCACCCCTGCCCTCTGCCTGTTCCCCTGTCTGGGGCCGGCCTTGCCTCCACACCCAGCCGTTGTCGGGGCAGAACCAGCCCAGGATGGACCCCAGGTGTCTTGCACAGCGCGTGACCACCGCCTCCCCCCGCCTCCAGCCTCTGCTGCAGCTGCAGGACTGGTCGGCCTCGGTGCTCTGCTCGGCCACCGACCTCCCCACTGGGGGCTTCAGCAACCAGATCCCACTGGTGGCGCGGGGCAACTGCACCTTCTACGAGAAAGTGCGGCTGGCCCAGGGCAGCGGGGCGCGTGGACTTCTCATTGTCAGCCGGGAGAAGCTGGTACGTATGATCCCTAGCAGGCAGGTGCTGGGGGCTTTCCTGGGCTGTAGTGGGCACAGAGTTATGTCCTGCCCTGCTCAGGGCCAGACCCTGTTGTGGGCGCTGGGGCCTTGTCCCCAGGGATGGACACTGGACGGGAGGCCAGGGTGGGTGAGGCAGGCTGGCATGCAGCTCTGTCCTGGAGCTGGGAGGTGGTCAGAGGGGTCAGGGTCTGACAGGCAGGCAGCTGGTGGGGGCAGGGGCAGCCAGCGTGCCAGGTTCTGGCCTCTTTCTGTGTCCAGAGGGGAGCAGACCAGGAGACCCCAGGGCAGCTGGGGTACAGGAGAGCAGAGCAGGGGACCCCCAGGGTGTCTGGGGTACAGGAGGGCAGAACAAGAGGCCCTGGGGTGGCTGGGGTACAGGAGGGCAGAGCAGGGGGCCCCGGGGCAGCTAGGGTAGAGGAGGGCAGAGCAGGGGGGCCTTAGGGTGGCTGGGGTACATGAGGAGAGGCAGTGGCCAGGGTGGGCAGGTGCTCACAGCTGATAGTGCTGGGCCTGGTGGGCCCAGTATAGGGAGGCAAGGGGAGAAAGACGAGTGTCGGGGTCCCATTGTGGCTCTGCTGTAGCCCTGCTGTGCTTTAAGGCCAGGGGTCAGACATGGCCCCACGGAGCCTGGCTCTGAGCACAGACCAGCCATTATCTACCCTACCATCTGCAGGGTGCATTCTGAAGCAGACCTGGGCCCAGGCCAGGAGCATTGGTAGGCAGGAGGGGCAGGAGCCCAGGCCAGGGAGGGCCTGGAGCCCCCGACCTCCTGGAGAGTGCTCCAGAAACTGGCCGATAGGAAGGGTCCATTTCTGGCACACACACTCATGAGCATGGAGTGTGTTACACCTGAGCTCCAGTTCTCGTCAGAGCTCTCCTGGAGCAGTTGCTAATAGTCTGACAGAGGGCCCGTGTGGGACCCCTGGCCTCAGAGGGAGCCAGCTCCACCACGGGCTGCCTGGCCCCGCAAGTCAGGAGCACCACCCCACCATGGCCTCCCTCCCGCTCTCGGCCCCCAGGTGCCCCCTGGAGGCAACAAGACACAGTACGAGGAGATCGGCATCCCCGTGGCCCTGCTCAGCCACCGTGACACACTGGACATCTTCAAGGTGGCCTGCCACCGCCCTCCTCCTGCTCCAGGGCCCCCAGCTCTCCTGCACATGCACACACAGGCATGCACACACATGTGTGCATGTACACCTGTGCACACACACGCACACACGTGCCCTCACGCACGTCCGGGATCAGGGTTTGTGTTTACGTAAATGGGAAGGGCCCTTTGTCCTTCCTTGGCCACAGAAACATGTACCGTCAGAGCCAGTTTCCTCCGTATCAGGAGTGAGGGGTGAGCGGGTCCCTCAGGACGGGGTCTCCCAGCCCCACGAAGACACGTGGCCTCAGCTTTGCATGACGGGCAGAGGGACAGACTTGGCATCGGGGGTTGTTGGGGGCCCCCGGAGGAGGGTGGCCCGGCGCTGAGCTCCAGCATGTTCCCCGAGGCAGAGTTTCGGTCGAGCAGTGAAGGCAGCGCTGTATGCGCCCACCGAGCCCGTGCTGGACTACAACATGGTCATCATCTTCATCATGGCCGTCGGCACCGTCGCCATCGGGGGCTACTGGGCCGGGAGCCGTGACGTGAAGAAGTGAGCGCCCTGCGCAGGCGAGCCGTGTGTGCGCGCGGCACGTGTGTGAGAGCATGTATGTGCGCACGTGGTATACCTGGGTGTCGTGCATACATGCACCCCTCATGCGTGTTGTGTGTGTGCGCACATAGTATACATCGGTGTCGTGGGTGTATGAACGTCACGTGCATGCATGTGTGTGTGTGCATGGGTGTGTGTTACACGTGTGTGTACATGTGTACGTGGGTGTCGTGTGTGTGCACATGTGCGTGTTGTGTGTGCGCACATAGTATACGTCGGTGTCGTGGGTGTATGCACGTCACGTGCATGTGTGTTTGTGTGTGGCTGTTACACGTGTGTGCATGTGTACGAACATAGTACACATGGGTGTCGTATGCGCATCGTGTACATGCAATATGTGCATGGCTGTGTGTTGCGTGTGTACACGTGCATGCATGAGTGTACATGTGCATGCACTCGGTCACGTGTACATGTATATACATGTACACGGTATACATGTGTATCATGCATGCACACACGTATATGTGTCCTGTATGTGCATGTTCTCTTTTCATGGCAAGGCGCCATTCTCTAAGGCATGGGAAATGGAAACTGGAATAACAGGGTGCCGGGAAAAGGGGCACCCTGGATCCCACTCCCAAGTCACCTAGAGAACCTGCTGGATCGCGGCCTCTGTGAACACACCTGGGGGCTCGTCCACAGGCCCTGTACCTGAGGGACCACCTCTGAGGTGGGGTGCTCTGCTGCAATCAGGGCTGCTGGCCGTTCTCCGTCATCACGGGGGGCCACCCTGACTGCCGTCTCCCACAGGAGGTACATGAAGCATAAGCGGGATGACGGGCCCGAGAAGCAGGAGGACGAGGCAGTGGATGTGACGCCCGTCATGATCTGTGTGTTTGTGGTCATGTGCTGCTCCATGCTGGTTCTGCTCTACTACTTCTATGACCACCTCGGTGCGCCCCCCCTCCCCTGACTCCTGGGACCCGCCCTCACTGTGGGAGGCTGCCCTGCTGATTCTATGACCACCTCAGTGTGCCCCCCTGGTACCCACCCTCGCTGTGGGGTGCTGTCCTACTGTTTGTATGACCACCTCGGTGCCCCCTCCCCCCCGAACCCTGGGACCGCCCTCAGTTGGGGGGGCTGCTCTGCTGTTTCTCAGTGCTCCTCCCCACCCCGCCTCACACCAGTATTGGCCTTCATGCAATGTTCTTGCCCCACCGTTGTGAAGACGGAGGCCCTGAGAGCTCCGGGGTTTCTTTTCCAGTGGCTGGCTACAGGCTGTGAATGGAGGCCTTGTCCCAGTGTGGTTGCCACAACAAGGGCCCATTCAGGTCCCGAGCTGCTCGGCCTTTAATCAGTGCTGCGGTCACTGAGCCATAGCGGGGGCCTGGCGGGCTCGGCACTGCCCCCACCTGTACCCTGCACTCATGCCTCTCTGCCCACTGCAGTCTATGCTGTCATCGGGATCTTCTGTCTGGCCTCCTCCACGGGTCTCTACAGCTGCCTGGCGCCCCTGGTGCGCAGGCTGCCTTTCGGCAGGTGCAGGTGAGCCTGGGGCACTTCCCACCCCTTTCACCCCCTAGGAAGGGACCCCACTTCTTGGGCCCAGCCTGCTGAGCCCAGTGAGGGGCAGGGCGGGTGGACAGGTAGGCTCCGTGGGGGTTCAGATGGTGGTGTCAGGATCAGGCAGCAGGGACAGATTTGAACAGGGAGCTGAGGGACCCCTCTGGCTTGGGGTGGCCCCTCTGCCTCACCACCCACCTGCCTGCAGGGTCCCCGACAACAGCCTGCCCTACTTCCACAAGCGCCCGCAGGTCCGCATGCTGCTGCTGGCGCTGGCCTGTGTTGCGGTCAGCGTGGTGTGGGGCATCTTCCGCAACGAGGACCAGTGAGTCGGGAGGGGCGGGACAGGGAGGGAGCAGGGTGGGGAGCGGAGGTGGAGCGCTGTCCTCATATGCCCCTACCAGGTCTCTGAGGCTATGGGAGCAGCCCAGCCCAGGTCAGCGCCTGGCTTATTAACAAACACCCCAACACAGCCGCAGTGCAGCCTCCAGCGCTGGCCCTGGCCCTGGCCCCAGCGGTCGCGGCGCCTGTTTCATCAGGTCTGGACGGAGCTGGGGCTGTCCAGTGCCATGAATGTGATTGGAATCTGCATAGAGACGCCAGCTGCCTCTTGCTGGGTACTGGTGCTGCAGCCTCCAGGACGGACACGGGTGGTGGGGGACGCTGTCCAGGGCTGAGAGCCAGCTGCCTCCTGCTGGGCACTGGTGCCGCAGCCCCCAGGACAGACATGGGGGGGCACTGTCTGGGGCTTAGAGCCTACTGCCTCCTGGACAGACATATGGTGGGGGTGTCATCCAGGGCCGAGGGTCCAATGTCCCCCATCCCCCATTGCCCAGGTGGCCCCCTGAGAATTCAGCAGTACTGGGTGCCCCCAGCCCCTCCTGCTGTGCCCGGCTGGTAGCTTACCATGTCTACAGTCTGTCCCAGCAGCCAGCTGGGGAGGCCCCGACATATCTGCTGTGTCCGCTCTGCATCCCAAAGCCTCAGACCCAGGCTCACTGGGGCCTTCCACAGACCCTGCCCCTGCGGGCTTGGAGCATGCGTGACCCTGGGCGGTGCTTGCGCCAGTGTTCCATGTGGCTTAAGGGGTATTGTCACAAAGGAACTGGCGCTCAACAGATGTGGTGCTTCTGCTCTTTCCCCACCCCCGCCCTGGCTCCTGAAGGGGGATGGTGGTCAGCAGTGTCCCCACTGACCAGCAAACATTCCTGTGCTGCCTCTGAGCCGAGCTTCACGGGGTCATCTCTCACTCCTCGGCCTCTCTGGGGCCAGGTGGGCAGGATCACAACCTGTGATGGTCAGGGCAGGGGCCAAGGCCCCCGGAAGTGGGGTCAGGCCCGGGGCCTGCATGGGATCAAGCTGCCCCAGAGCCTGTGCCTGTCGCTGACACCGCCCTGTCCCCCAGGTGGGCCTGGGTCCTGCAGGACGCCCTGGGGATTGCCTTCTGCCTCTACATGCTGAAAACCATCCGCCTGCCCACGTTCAAGGTGAGGGCTGCAGGGGTGCAGGGGGGCTGATGGGGCAGCTGGGAGCTGAGCATGTGGTGGTGACTGCCCGGTGTCCTCGCCTGAGGGACACACGCTCAAAGCCCAGACAGGGCCTGCAGGCGGGTCTCCTGAGGAGGAGCAGGGTCAGGCTACACAGAGTGGGGCTGAGAGGAGGAGCAGCCCCTGGGGCCATGAGCCAGGCTCCTGCTCCCAGGGACGACAGGTGTGACCCTCAGGGCCCCTCCCACTCTGAGCTCAGAAACTCCCACAAACCTAAAGGGCAGTTGCCCCTCCCTGGTCACTGGCGTCTCCTGCGTCACTCAGAACCATCAGTCAGAACCCCTAAGTCCGGCTCTTGCTCCCGCCGGGAAGTGCAAGCCCAGCTTTCTTTCCGAGCTCCTGTGGGGCCGAGCGAGTTTGGCTCATTTTCTAGTAAAAGCTTCGTCCAAACGAGAAAGTGCTGAGCCTTTCCGGGAAGGAGAAGAAAAAGCAAGGAATGGGGGCGCGGGTCCTGAGGTGGTTTCCCAGCACTGGGGCGGGGGTGGGACAGGGCTGCAGGGACGCCTATGGGCCCCCATGCCGAATCTCAGAGTTTCAAGACGGCACCTTCAGAGCCTTAGACCGGGTGTGGAGCCCTGGGCACCCCGAGTCCGCCCCGGCCCCTGACGGGCGTCTGGTCCCCAGGCCTGCACGCTGCTCTTGCTGGTGTTGTTCATCTACGACGTCTTCTTCGTCTTCATCACGCCCTTCCTGACCAAGGTGGGGCCCTCCGCCCTGCCCACCTGCCCGCCCCCACCCACCCCCACCACAGCAGCCCGCCCACCTGCCTGCCCCCGCCCACCCCCACCACGTGGCAGCCCGCCCCCCACCACGATGGCCCGGTCTCCACCACAGCAGCCAGCCCACCTGCCCACCCCTGATGCCAGTCTTTCTTTCTAGAGTGGAAACAGCATCATGGTGGAAGTGGCTACTGGCCCCTCAGACTCTGCTACCCACGAGAAGGTGGGTCTCTGCACCCTGGCCTGTGGCCAGAGTTGGGGGGTGTGCGGACACCCCTGCCTGAGGCTGGCAGAGAGAAAGCAGAGCGTGCTGGGAGGGTTTGCATCTGCTAGAGGACTTGGGGGCTCTAAGTCGGGTTCCCTGCCCCCGCAGCTGCCTATGGTCCTGAAGGTGCCTAGACTGAATACCTCCCCGCTGGCCCTGTGTGACCGACCCTTCTCCCTCCTGGGCTTCGGGGACATCTTGGTGCCAGGTACCAGCTTATGCTCCTGACAGACCCACAGGGCTCCAGGCCATTTTTCCTCCTTTGGCTGAAGCGTGTCTTTGGGAGTGACCGGTCAGAGGGCTCGGGAGGCAGGGGCAGGCTAGGCCGCCAAGGCTCCTGCTGATGGGTGGCGAGCCTGGCACCCGGGGGAGGGGCGCCTTGCTGTCTCACGGGGTCTTATCACCCAGGGCTTGGGGATGGCCTCCCAGTTGGAGCCAGCCTTTGCTGGTCTCAGTTGCAGCTCCATGCATGAGCCTGCCAGGAGCTCGGTGCTGGGTGGGCAGTGGGGTCAGTCCTGTCCCGTCCACTGTGTCCCTGTGCCCTGGACTCAGGGCAGCAGGCACACAGCGGCCCCAGTGGGTGGCCTCTCAGCGGGCAGTGCCCACTCTTGCCCTTTCTCCCCAGGGCTGCTGGTGGCCTACTGCCACAGGTTTGACATCCAGGTGCAGTCTTCTCGCATCTACTTCGTGGCCTGCACCATCGGTACGTGCCTGGGGCAAGTGCCCTGCACCCCACAGGCCCCCACCTGGCTCTGGGCCTGCACGGCCTCGGGGTCCTTTTTCTCCCCTCTCCCTTAGTTGTTTCCTTTTTTTTCTTTTCCTTCTCCTTTCATTTGTTTGTCACCAAGGTCATATACACGAGTGGTCCATTTCTGTTGAGCATGGGTGTGCCTGTTTTGAAACACTTTGAAACAGTGTGGTCAGACCCCACCTTGGTCAGCTCTTCAGGAAGAGAACTATGTGTGCACGTTCGTGTGTTCTCGTATGTGTACACACTCATGCACACATGCAGGTGTGCACATATGCATACTTGCACACACGCGTGCACAAAGATGCACACCTCTGCCTTCATCTTCAGAAGGACCAGGCTGGCAGGAGTCCACACCTCGCCCGTTCCTGCCCCTTGGTGGGGTGGATGCAGAGACCACAGGCCCTGGCCTCCCTGACCCCCCTGTGAAGGGGAGACCCCTCAAGTGCCCACTTGCAGCATCAGGCAGAGGGGCTGACCTTGCCGTGTGTTTCTGGGTCATTACGGTCCGCCCCTTGATGCCCCCAGCCCCATACGGCTGCAGGCCTGCCTTCAGTTTCCCCTCGTTCCTCCTGACCTTCCTAAGCTTTGCCTCCTTCAGAACACAGCTGCTGCTGCTGTGTGTGCCGGCGAGTCAGCTCCGACTCCCAGCAACCTTGGGGGACGGTAGAGCTGCCCCACAGGCTTTGCTGGGCCGTGGTCTTTACGAGAGCAGATGGCCAGGTCTTTCTCCCACAGAGCTGGTGATGGGCTTGAACCCTCAGCCTTCAGGTCAGCAGCCGTAACTATCGTGCTCCCAGAGTTCCTTGAGAATTCAGCTACAGAGACTCTTCTCTGTGCTGAACCATAGTTTGTGAAATTGTTTCTGTGATTTCTGTAACTGAAACCGTTTAAACTCCTTTATAGGTAGCAAGCGTTTTTGTTCTCGTGTGTCCTGCTTCTGTTGGCTTGTTTATTTCGGGTGTACAGGTAGTGTAAAACGCGTAAGGACTGTGTCATAGGGCCTGGAAACCTGGGGGTTAGTACCAGAAAAATAGAGCTGAAGGTGGGGCCTGCAAACAGGGGCTCTTTTTCCTCGGTGGAAGCTTTCCAGTAAAATAGTGGTTTTTTTCCCCGTCGTAACTTCTTATTTTAAAATCATTTCAAGCTTACAGATTGAAGAATAGCACAAAAACTCCCGTGTGTCCTGTTCTGTGATTTCCCAGCTGTTAGCCACTTTCATCATGTTTGCTTTGTTGCGTTTTTCTATCTAGACAGGTAGGAGGCCCTGGGTGGTGCAGACAAGTTAAGCACTCAACTGCCAGCTGAAAGGTTGGTGGTTTGAACCCACACAGAGGCGCCTAGGAAGAAAGGCCGGCGATCTGCTTCCAAAAGATTAGCCCTTGAAAACCCTGCAGAGCGGTTGTCCTGACGTCCGTGGGGCTGCCGGGAGTCAGGGTCGGCTTGGCGCCAACTCCGGCAGCGTGGGGTAGACAGACAGACAGACAGACTTACGTGTACTGAAGCGTCTGAGGGGACGTTGACGACTTCGGGCCCCTTCGCCCCAAGTGCTTCTGTGGATCTTTTCCCAGAACAAGGATGGTTTCTTACGTAACCACGGTTCACTTCTCAAAGATTTGGCTTTTTAAAAACGACGTAATATGTTAATTTAAACATTTTTTTCTGTGAAGGTTTATAAAATCGGACATCTGGACGCCCTTGTAGCTCTTTCTCTAGCTGCTTCTCTGATTCCGGGTCTTTCCTGTGGTTACCGGCCTTTGGCCTCTTCTCCAGATTCTGACCCGAAAGCCTCTCCGCCTCGTTCCCCCTCTCCCATAGTGGCACGGCCAACAAGCTCGTCTCTGATCTCGTCCTGGGAGATGCCAGAAGTTTCCTTGTCTCGTTGGAGGCACCTTCTGTGCGTCTCCAGCCTCCTACCCCCCCAGAAGTGGGGTGGGTGCGCCGCCTGTCGGGCCCAGGCGAGCCTTGGGCCCTAGGTGACGTGCCACCCTCTGTTCTGCTGTTCCCAGCCTATGGCATCGGCCTCCTGGTGACGTTCGTGGCACTGGCCCTGATGCAGCGCGGCCAGCCCGCCCTGCTCTACCTGGTGCCCTGCACGCTGGTGACGAGCTGCGGCGTGGCGCTCTGGCGCCGGGAACTGGGCACCTTCTGGACCGGCAGCGGTTTTGTGGTGAATACCAGTTTGCTATGACTGTCTGCGACAAATAGTAGCTTAATAAGCCCTAACTAGAATTAAAGTTGAGTACCCCCGCCCTGCGTGTGACTAAGCCCCACGCTGGCGTGTCCTGTGGCCGCGCTTTGGGTGTCGTGTCCTCCCCATCTGGCTGCTTGAGGCGGTCCGGGCGGGGCTGCGCTGGGGCTGTGGAGCCGGCCTGGCCCCTTGCTCACCTCTGTCCGGGTGCTGATCTCCCCTGTGATTGCGGGTCCCTGAGCACAGTAACACCCACATGCCTGGGTCTCCAGCTTCCAGCAGCTTCCACCACGCAGAGCAGTGCTAAACTCAGGGGTAGGCCAGGCGGCCCCCCTGCCGAACGTCAGCCCTCGGTGCCCCATCTGGCTAACAGGTGGAGTCAGGAGTGGGTGAGGGGAGCCCGAGCCCGCCTCCTGGCCTAGGAAGGCAGCTTGTGGGTTGGTGTTCCCACAGAGGTTGAGAATTAAACACACCCATGTGTCTTGGCGTGTACGGGAGCACAGGCTTAGTGGCGAGGTGCTTCTGTGATTCACTCTGGAGGCCAGAGGACGTGGGGACGGTCAGCTCCATCCCCAGCAGTGGCTCTTAAGGACCTGGCTGACCTGCCATGGCCCAGCAGTGGGAGGCCGTTCTCTGCCCACTGGTGACTCAGGGAGGTGGGGAGGGACTCTATCGGCACCAGTTATGTTCTGAGAACACGTGACTCCTGTGTACATCGTCCACATACGTGAAGGACCCCTGGGTGAGGTGCCCGTCACGTGCGGTGTCACTGTGCTCAGCTTTGTGGACGTGGCAATGCTAGTCCGTCCATCCCAGTGTGGGAAATGCTTGAATGGATGCGGAAGCTTGAGGCCTAACCTGGATGGACCCCTTCCCTGACCCTCTAGAAAGTCCTCCAGCTTTTGTGCATGTCTTCCTCAAAGGATTTCTGTTCTGGCGGGTGTTTTCCAAAAAGTTCAGGAGAAGCCAGGGAGCTGGGGTGGGGGAACGAGTGAGGCTGCAGCCCCAGGACCGTGTTTGCCCCACATCCTGTCCAGGGGCCAGCACAAGTCAGGAAGAGCCAGGCATTTTGACAAAGGGGACTTTCACAGCCCTAATGCTCCCGACCACGACCACTGGGCCTCAGGTTTCCTCACACCGCCAGCTGCGCTCCTTGGGCTGGACGTGGTGCTGGGGTCAGCGGCCAGGGCATCGAGCTGACGTTGGAGGGGATGGGGCCTCCTCTGCTTGACCCACCAGGACTGGGCCCTTTGAGGATATCGTGCACTGAAACCCCCACCCTGTCCCCACGAGTGTCTGGCCCAGGTGTCCCAGCCCCTCTGTGTCCCCTCAGCCCTTCTGTGTCCCCCTCAGCCCTTCTGTGTCCCCCCTCAGCCCCTCTGTGTCCCCCCTCAGCCCCTCTGTGTCCCCCTTAGCCCCTCTGTGTCCCCCCAGCCCTTCTGCACCCCCTTGGCCGTTCTGCACCCCCCCAGCCCCTCTGTGTCCCCTCCAGCTCCTCTGCTCCACCCCCAGCCCCTCCGTGTCCACCTCAGCCCCTCTGTGTCCCCCCCAGCCCTTCTGCGTCTCCCCCAGCCCCCCTGTGTCCCCTCCAGCTCCTCTGCATCCCCCCCGGCACTTCTGTGTCCTCCCAGCCCCTCTCTCTCTCCCCACAGCCCCTTTGTGTCTCCCCACAGCCCTTCTCTGTCCCCCCTAGCCCTTCTGGGTCCCCTCAACCCCCTCTGGGCGCCCCCCCAGCCCCTTTGTCTCACCCCTGTCCTCTCTCTTGCAGAAAGACCTACCTCAGCCTCCTTGGGACACAGCACCCACTGATGGTCCGCAGCTTCTGAAAGACCCCAGCACGCCCCCATCCCAGCAGCCACCCAGCGAGGACGCCGTCAACCCCACTGTCCCTGAAGAGCAGCCCCCTGGACCACCCGCACCCCAGGAGCTGGGAGCTGCTGCCAGCCCACCCACCCAGGAGTCCGCCAGCCCCGCAGGCACCCCAGAACATATGGACCAGGACCAGAGCCAGCCCGAAGCCCAGCTCAGCACCTTAGACTAGGAGCGCAGGATCCAGCTCTCAGTCCCGCCCGCTCTTGGTTCCGCCCACAGCTGGCACCCGTGACCGCGGACACGTGTGGGCCATCCTCACCTGGAGACATGGTGCTCTCGCCTGGCCGACGCTGCATTGTCAGGTCCTCGCAGGCCTTGCGCCCGTTCCCCTCGCACCCACTGCGTCCCAAACCCCGACACGCTGCTCCGAGCCGGGGGCACAGTAGGAGCCCATCCGGCAGCTCCGGAGCCTCCCGCGCTTGGCTTCCTCCGACAGCCCAGGCCGGCAGAGCGTCTGCAGCAGAACAGCCCCGGTTGGTCGGTCGGTCCATGTGCCCAGCCCCTTGGGCAGCTGTTGCATATCTATACCTGGTGCTTAACACGCTTCCTCTCCCCTTCAGGGCTCCTGTTCTTACCGCAGGATGCTCTGCCCCTGGGCGGGGATGGGGGGCACTGCCCCCCCTGTCGCAGGCGCATCCTGAAGTCCCGCTGGTGCAGGTGTCAAGATCTGTGACTCCTGGGGCCTCGGCCACAGGGCCTGCCCGAGTGGGTGTGGGGCGGGTGTGGGCTCTGCAGGGGGCGCGGGCAGCCGGTTCCCTGTAGGCCCAGAGCGCCCAGCCCTAGGCTTGCACCACCGAACGCCCGGTGCTCTGGGGTCCCCGCAGGGCTGCCTGTAGGGTGCACCTGGAGGTGGTGGAGGTGGGTGCCCCGGCCAGCTGACCACCCTCGGGGTCCGCTCAGGGAGGGGGGCTGCGGGCAGCCGGGCTGCTTCGGGGACACAGTGCTGGCCCCATTCTGCTTTTCTGCATCGAGGGATGCGGGGCATTTTGTCACCTCTGAGTCACAGGCATTCAGACCGTGTTGCCCCCACATCCTGCCCCCACCTGTAGCAGGGGTGCACACGTTCTTCCCCTTCTACGGCTGCGGCCCCCCTGGAATGCAAGAGGCAGTTCTGGAGTGCATTGTTTTCTACCTCACCGGCGGGGCCCTCGTCCCACGACAAATGTGGTGTGCACACAGACTCCCCTCCTCACGCACCCCCGCACGCTGCAGACCCCTCCTGGAGGGAGCCACTTCCTGAAGCAGCGCTCCCCCACAGCCAATGGACAGAACCCGCACCCGGCTCCTCCCCGCCCCGCCCCGGCCACACAAGTCCAGAGAGGTTCCCGCTGACCTAAAGCAAAGGTGGCGTTCTGGCCACAGGTGACCTTTGTCTGCCCTTCCCACCGACTGTCCCAGACAGGAGGCTCGGGGTCACACCGTAGCCCCGACAAATACCAGCGCCAGAGACTGCAAACAACCTTGTCAGCCACGGCTCTCCAGGGGGAAATGCTGATTTCTTCTCGAAAAAGAAAACAGAAAAGAAAAAAAGTCTCCTTCAACCTGTTTGTGTTTCCCCCAAAGTACTGCTGACCTGGGCAAGATCGCCAGCCCTCTTCCTGCCGCGGGGTCCCCGGGCTCGAAGGGGACAGGACCCAGTTGGAACCACGTCTGCTGACGGACCGCACCTTAACTTAAGCCATTTTGTACACAGGGGTGAGGGGAGTGGGGGTTCGGTTTTGTCTTGGAAATTTGACATCAAGGAACTCAAAAGCAGATGGCTGTTCCTTCCTCAAAGTTTCAGTTTATTTTTTTGCCTTGCTTTTGTTTGAATCTTAAAATTAAACATAGCTTTTGATATTTACAGTCAGTCTCGACTTTTTTTTAAGATGCTCGAAAGCAAAGTGCTCAGCCCGGGGCGGACAGGGCCACCCCAGCCAGCCCAAGGCTTCAGGCCAGATTTGCAGCCGAGGCTCTGGCTGATGGGAAATGGGCTTCGGTTTGATGTCCTGATGAATGGGATTTCAGAGCTGGAAGGAACCTTAGGAGTAACTTAGTTTGTTTCCTGCGGTTTAGATACTGTTAGCTTATTCCTGAGAGTCCTGGGTGGTACCAACAGTTAAACGCTTGACTGCTAACCAGTAGGTTGGAGGTTCGGGTCCACCCAGAGGCACCTTGGAAGACCTGGCAATCTGCTTCTGAAAACCCTATGGAGCACAGTTCTACTCTGACACACATGGGGTCGCCAGGAGTCAGGGTCTAATTGATAGCAACTTTTACTTTTGTGGTTACTCATTCATCCATCAACCCACCCTCCCACTCACCCATTCACTATCCATCCACGCATCCTACCCACCCATCGTCCCACCCACCCATCCATCTGTCCATACGCCCACCCACTCATCCATCCACCCACCCATCCATCTACCACCCACCCACCCACACACCCATCCATCTAGCAACTGTTCATTGCTCTACCGTCCATGCATTCAACCAGTCTTTATTGAGTACCGACTGTGTGCCTGGCCCTCTACAAGCATGTGTCTTAGACTCGCATTGTGCCCTAAGGGCTCACTTGGTGAGGAAGAACAGGTCTGTAGGTGTGTGTGCCCTGGGGCCATTGTGACAAAGTGCCACACACTGGGTGACTTAAAATCACAGGAATTTATGGTCTGACCGTTCTTGAGGTCTGAGTCTGAAATCAAGATGTCAGCAGGCTGTACTCCCTCCAAGGGCTCCAGGTGCTCCTTGGCTTGTAGTCGCTCACTCCAGTCTCTGTGTCTGTCATCACATGGCCATCTTCCCCATGACCCTCTGTGTCTCTTTTATAAGGACACCCCTCGTGTTGGATCAGGACCCACATTACTCCAATATGACCACATGTTAGCTGATGACATCTTTAAAGGCCCTATTTCCAAGTGGGGTCACTGTCTTAGTCATTTGGTGCTGTTGTAACAGAAATACCACAAGTGGATGGCTTTAACAAAGAGAAATTTATTTCCTCATAGTCTAGTAGGTTACAAGTCCAAATTCAGGGCATCAGCTGCAGGGGAAGGCTTTCTCTCTCTGTCGGCTCTAGAGGAAGGTCCGTGTCCTCAATCTTTCCATGATCAAGGAGCTTCTCAGGCGCAGGAACCCCAGGTCCAAAGGACACGCTCTGCTCCCGGTGCTGCTGTCTTGGTGGTATGAGGTCCCCACTCTCTGCTTGCTTCCCTTTCCTTTTATTTCTTGAGAGGGAAAAGGTGGTGCAGGCCACACCCCAGGAAAAGTCCCTTTACCTCGGATCAGGGATATGACCTGAGTGAGGGTGGTATTACAATCCCACCCTAATCACAAAATGGAGGACAACCACATAATACTGGGAATCATGGCCTAACCAAATTGATACACACATTTTGGGGGGGGACATAATTCAATCCCTGACAGTCACATTCCCAAGTGCCGGGGATCAGGACTGGAGCAGATCTTTCTGGCAGCGGGGAAGTATGGTCCGGGGAGGCAATGGGTCAGCTCAGGGCCATTCTGGACTTTTGGGCTCCAGAACTGTGAGAGAAAAAATCTCTGTTGTTTTCAGCCTCCCTCACCCCCTATGCGTGGGCTCCTGTGCTGTGGTGCCCCAGGACACTCAGGGTGAGAGCTACCTGTGCAGAGATCAGAGAGTACCTGGTGGAGGCCCTGCCCAGTGCTGAGCACACAGCATAGAGTCAGTCTGCAGGCTCTGACCAACAGCCAGCCCAGCAGGGCTGCTCTACCTCCAACACTAGCCATGGCTCCCCAAGATCTGCAGCCCTTTCCCAGAAGCAAGTCACCACAAAGATAGTTGCCACCAATGGTGGTATTCAGGAAAATGGGCCAGGGTCTCTGAAGGCAATTCGAAAAGATACTCCAAGAGTATCCTGTGCAAAGACAATGGTTCTAATGGAGTGGGCTGTCTCCCAGTGACACACAAGGGGACACAGCCTGTGATGGAAGCAAGAGGTTGGGGGCTGGGGTGGCAGGGGCAGGGTGGGAAGTGTGTCCTTGCTTCCTTGATGTCCGGGGCTGCAGGTGGGACAGCACCACCCCCTCAAGGCCCTGCCCTCAAGCACATGGGATGTGGGGTGGCAGATGGGGTAGAATGAGCTGTGTAGATATGGCCAGGACTGTGTAGACGTGGAGGGAGCATATATGTTCAGAAGGTAGGGTGGGAGTCAGCAGAACATGCTGGAGCAGACCACCAATGTTGCCCTTGCCAAAAGACAACACACAATACACGAAAGTTCAGCACAACTGGGCTAACCCAAAAGCAAAGAAGTTTCCTGAATATAACCAAAAACTTAAAAGCCCAGAGTAGCAGCGGCGGGGTCTAGGGACCATGGTTTTAGGGGATATCTAGGTCAAATGGCATAACAAAATGTTTTAAGAAAACATTCTGTATCCCACTTTGGAGAGTGGCGTCTGGGGTCTTAAGCACTACCAAGCGTCCATCTAAGGCGCATCAGTTGGGCTCAACTCACCTGGAGCAAAAGAGAATGAAGAACACCAAAGACACAAGGTGATTATGAGCCCAAGAGACAGAAAGGGCCACATAAACCAGAGACTCCATCAGCCTGAGGCCAGAAGAACTAGATGGTGCCCGGCTACAGCCGATCACTGCCCTGACAGGGAACACAACAGAGAACCCCTAAGGGAGCAGGACAGCAGTGGGATGCAGACCCTAAATTCTCATAAAAAGACTAAGCTTAATGGTCTGACTGAGACTGGAAGGACCCCAGAGGTCATGGTCCCCAGACCTTCTGTTAGCCCAAGACTGGAACCATTCCCAAAGCTGACAAAGATTAGACTATAAGACAGAAAATGATAATGCTGAAGAGCGAGCTTCTTGGCTTATGTAGACACAGGAGACTATGTGGGCAGCTCCTGTCTGGAGGGGAAATGAGAAGGCAGAGGGGGTCAGAAGCTGGCTGAATGGACATGGGGAATGCAGGGTGGAGAGGAGGAGTGTGCTGTCTCATTAAGGGGAGAGCAACTAGGAGTACATAGCAAGGTGTATGTAAGTTTTTGTATGAGAGACTGACTTGATTTGTAACTTTCAGTTAAAGCACGAAAAAAAGATTGCCCTTGCCCCCTCCTCCATGTCACCAGGCTTCACCTGAGGACTCCCTGGCCCCACAGACACAGAAATGAGCCCAGCCCATCACCCCACGTACACAGGAGAAAACACCAGGCAAACCCCAACCAAAGGGCCTCCCACAACACTCCTGACCCATTGGCTGTCGGGTCGTGGGCACCGTGGAGTGACGTCCTTCCACGGTCAGTATGGCACAGCTACCTTACAGCGGAGACACCCAACAGCACACCTCAGCCAGGTGAGTGAGATGTCAGGTGATATGATGGAGTGGGGAGGTACCTCACCCCTGAGGCTTCCTCCCCAAACCCACTGCACCATTTAACCATGAGAGAAACAGCAGACAAACCCCGACTGAAGGACATTCTACAAAACTCCTGACCAGCACCCCTCAAAACTGTCAAGTTCCTCAAAAATAGGGAAAGTCTAAGAAACTTTCACCTCCCAGAGGAGCTGAGGAGACAAAATGACTAAATGTCATGTGAGTCCCAGGTGGTGTCCTGGGACGGAAATGGGATATTAGGGGAAAGGAAGGAAATCTGAGGGGAATGTGGCCCTTAGCTAACAACAGTGTATCCATGTCTACTCCCTGATTGTGGCCAAAGTCCCCCAGGAACTGGGATGCTAACTTAGGGGGAACTGGGTGCTGGTACACTGGGTGTCTCTGCTGGCTTGGCAAGTTTTCTGTAAATCACATCTGTTCTAAAATAAAAAGTTTATTTACAAAATATAATTGTCACCAAAAAACACAAAAGCAAAGCCCAACAGCTCCGACCTGAAGCTCCCTCCTCCCCCCTCAAGACGCTCCCGGGCCCTGCTCCCGGCTTGACCAGGTCCTCGGGGCTCACCTGCCGGCCTCCACCTGGACGCCGGCTGCTCTGGCCCACCTGCCTCCCCCGCCCGCTCGCCTTCCCCTGGGCGAAGGCGGGGGCGCCGGTGCTGGAACCAACTTTCCTCCGGGGGAAGGGGCTCACCTTGGGGGATAGGTGACCTGGAATGGGGGGCGGGGAGGGAGGCTCCCCCAGTCCAGGTAACTCCCCCTCTCCAGGTGACGCTCCAATGGGGGGGCAGTGGGGAGGGAGGTGCCACCCGCCCAGGTGACTCCTAGGTGAGCGGGGGTGCCCCGCCCAGGTGCCGTCCGGCTCCGCCCCCGCCCGGCTCCCTAAAGGCGTGGCGGCTCCGGTTCCGAGCGCGGCGGGAGCTGGGGCCGCGTCGTCCGGAGCGCGGTGAGTCTGGGGTCGCCCGCCTGGGCTCGGTTTCCGCTCCGTAAAACGGGGGCGGCTGCTACCCTTCGGGTCGCCCGGGCCCCAGGCTGTGCAGACGGGGTCGGGGCTGTGTAGACCGAGCCGGGACTACGTGTAGGTGGTGGAACCGTGTAGGCTCCGCCGGGATTGTGTAGACACGACCTGACCGCGTGGACGCGGACGCGGCCGACTGTACAGACAGAGCAGGGATGTGTCTGTAGACGAGGCCGGGCTGTGTAGACCCCACAGGGCTGTGTAGACACCGCAGGGGCTGTGTGGACGCGGGCGATGCACGCAGCGGGTCTCGGGGGGGGGCTCCGAAAGGCCTCCCCGCTCCCCGACTGCAGTCTCCCCGTAGTCTCTGCGCGCAAACTTTGCTAAAACCAAGAATGATACCTGGGTCCGGAGCCTTCCTGGGGCCCGGGCAGAGCGCAGTAGAAGTCGGATTCACAAAGGCTGTGGAGAAAGGTTGCCAAGGCTTTGATGGGGAGCCCCTCTCCTGGCGGGCGTTCTCCCGTGGCTCCTGACCAAATGGAAAGGATTTTGGGAGTCACGATTGGAGAAGGGTACGGTCAAAAAGCCTGAAATGCGGGGGGGGGGGGGGTCTTTGCCTGCTGGGGAGGGACTCTCGGGGAGTCAATGACACATGCAGGAAAGCGTCCCTGGTGACAGACCCTCCATCTGCATAGGTGACCGGTCATCAAAGCTGTCACCGGTATTCTTCCTGATTATTCAAGTTGTCCACGACTTGACTGAGGGATATGGGAGTGCGGGTGGGTACTTGGGGGTCCTCTGTGGCCGGGGACCTTCATCCTGCTACCCTTCATTTCACAAGAGGTCAAATATGGAGACTGCAGACCCCACAGAGGACAGCGTGGGCTCCACGGCCTCCAAAACAACAAACAAAAAAAGTCAGACCTGCCTTCCTGGAGTAGATTCTGACTCAGCAACGCATTAGGACAGAGTAGAACTGCCCCATAGGGTTTCCAGGGGGCTAATGGTGGGTTCCAACCGCCAATCTTTTAGTTAGCAGCTGAGCTCAGCCTCTGCCAAACCCAAGTTTTGGAAAAAATTTTAACATCGAAAACAAGTGTTTAATGTCATTGGCCCCTTTTAAAATAGAAAAATCCAGTTGCCGCGGATTTGACTCTGACTCGTGGTGACCCCATCTGTGTCAGAGTGGAAATGTCACCCAAAGAGCTTTCAATGGCTGATTTTTCGGAAGCAGGTCAGCCAGCCTTTCAGTGAGCAGCCAAGCACGTTCACCGTTTGCATCACCCAGGGATTTATGCTCGTGGCCGCTTCTCAGCCATGTCACCAGGCACCTCAGCCTGCGGGCCTCTCCAATAAGTTTATTTTCATCTGCATGGCTCCAAAATGAACACAGGGAATAACACGTTTCCTGGGTGCCCAGCAGATGTCTGCATGAGGCTTTGGGTTTTTCCACTTTATTAATTTAAAAATTATTTATGTTGGCATAGGTTGCCCTGGTGGTACAAATGCTTAAGCGCTCATATACCACGTAAAAGGTTGGTGGTTTGAGTCTACCCCGAGGTGCCTTGGAAGAAAGGCCTGGCAATCTACTTCTGAAAAACCAGCCATTGAAAACCCTGTAGAGCACAGCTCTACTCTAACACACGTGGGGTCGCCAGGAGTCAGGGTCGGCTAGATAGCAAATGTTTTATTTATTTTTTTAATGTTGAAATAAATTTATTTGCAAAAATACTACAGTTTCCATAAACCATTCACCCAGCTTCCCCAAATGCTAACATCTTACGTAACCACAGATCAAAACTATGAAATTAACATTGCTACAATATTCTTAAGAGACTTTATTCTGATTTCTCCCATTTTTCCACTAACACCCGCTTTCTGTTCCTGGGATCCAATGCAGGATCCCCTATTGCACTCAGTATCTTTATTAATTTGAAATTATTTCAAGTAGTAAAAAATTGGAGGGAATCTCTGCTTGGTGCAAATGCTTAAGCGCTCAGTTACTAGCTGAAAGTCGGCGGGTCAAACCCAGCCAGACGTGCCTCAGAAGAAAGGCCTGGCAGTCTACTGCCAAAAGATCACAGCCTTGAAAGCCCTGCGGAACACACTCCTACTCTGCAGGCATGAGTTCACCACGAGTCAGAATCAACTCAACTGCAGAGAGTTTTTTTTTTTTTTCTGGTGGTACAAACGGTTAAGCGCGCCAAAAGGTTGGCCGTTGGAACTCACCCAGGGGCCTTGGAAGAAAGTCCTGGCTATCACCTTCAGAAAGGTCGCGGCTTTGAAGACCCTGTGAAGCAGTTCGACTCTGCATACATGGGGTCGCCATGAGTCAGGTGGTCTTGACAGCAATTAACAACAACAAATGGTTGGAAGTTTATTATTTTTTGAATCTACAAACCTTTATCAGTTTTCCTCAGCATCGCCCATGTTTATCGGGATTTTTTTCCCTCAATGTCTCCCGCTTACAGGAACATAACCCCTTTTTCCTCTGTGCACATTAGAAAGCTAGAAGAACCAAGAGTTTCTCGACACAAATAGTTTTCTCACAAACACCTCTTTCCATGAAAACCTAACAAACAGTCCACTGACAAAAAAAGACAAAGAAGACCAAGCTTATTAAATTTCGCGTAGGCGCGCTGAGTGATTTATTTCATGACGTTGGGGCAACAGTAAGGGGAGGTTCTCCCGGCTAGATTGGAGTCTGATGAGAGGGGACAGGGAGAAAGGAGGGGCTGCGGAGCAGACAAGAGGTGTCTGTTTCATAAACAGGGTTTGCTGCAGGGGCCCCAAAAAGGGGAGGCAAATGGGATGGAAGGTTCTGGAAACCGTGATCCTCTTGGATTGGGGTGAAAGGGAAAAATAAAAAATTGTACAGAGAGATGGGCAAGACGGTTAAAGACTGAGAGTGAGAAGTAGAAATTTAGGAGCCCAGGAGCAAAGCTGGGGTGGCCTTTTGGGTTTTATGACAGTTGATGGCTAACCATGTGTTATGAATTGAATTGTGACCCCAAAACGATAGGCCAAAGTCCTACCCCTGTACCTGGGAGTGTGAGCATGTTTGGTGGGAAATAGGATTTTTCTTTGCAGATGCTCTCAGTTAAAGTTAAAAGTCATACCAGAGTAGGGTGGGTACTTAACCTAATCCCTTCTGAGTGGCATTTTATAAAAGAGGACAGAGTCACACATGGGGGAAGACGGTCTATGAGAATCCGTCTACAAGCCAAGGAACACCAAGAAACAGCTAGGGCTACAGAAGCTGGAAGAGACAAGGAAGGACCTTCCCCTAGAACCCACAGAGAGAGAGAGAGTTTGGACTTCTGGCCTCCAGAGCTGTGAGACAATAAATTTCTGTTCCGTAAAGCCAGTCACTTGTGGCATTTTGTTGTGGCAGTCCCAGGAGACTGAGACACCACACCCAGAAAAAAGCGAACCCAAGGGCCATCTTTCCCTTTGAAAAGTCAAACTGATACATTAGCCAAATCGGCCATTGGAGGCAAGAGTCACAGCAAACACTTGGGGGAATGCGGGAAAGTTAGGAACTGAAGAGGAGAACCAAGAGATGAGAACAAGACGAGCCACCAAGAAGAGAGTGTGGTCATTCTGGGAATGAAAACAGAAAGCCAGATAGAAAGGTCTTAGAGTCTGGGGTCCACTGTATTAGTTATCTGTTGCTGTGTTACAAATCACCACAAAACTTAGCAGATCAAAACAACAAACATTTATTACCTCACAGTTTCAGTGGGTCAGGAATCTGGGGGTGACTTAGCTGGGAGGTTCTGGCTCAGGGTCTCTCATGAGGGTGTAGTCAAGATATCCACGGGGGCGGCATCATTTAAAGGCCCGAACGGGGCTGGGGGAGCTGTTTCCAAGATGGCTTCCTCACATGGTTGCTGGCTGGAGGCCTCAGTTCCTCTGCATGAGGATGGCTCCACAGAGCTGCTTGAGTCTCTTCACGGCAATGGCAGCTGGCTTCTCTCGGGGCGAGTGAGCCAGGAGAGAGCAAGAGAAAGCCACTATACCTCTTATGACCTAACCTGGGAACTCACACTCTACCACTTCTGGTACGTTCTATTTGTTAGGCAGCTGTAGCTGTTGCCGTTGACTCCAGCTCATGGCAGCACCATGTGTTACAGAGTAGAACAGCTCCATAGGGTCTTCTTGGCAGTAATATTTATGGAAGCAGATCTCCAGGGCTTTCTTCTGTGGGTTAACTTCTGACTTTTCAGTTAGTAGCCAAGCACCTAACTGATTTCACCAGCTAGGTATTCCATTAGTCATTAGGGAAATTCAAACTGGGATGACTGGTCACCCCAAGACAGAGCGAATTTCTTGGTGTTATCTCATCGCTGTGAGGATGAGAGTCAGGCCTTCTGCCTCCTACCTGGTCTCCTCCCACGGCAGGTACCCCACTTCCCCACTTGGCCAAGAGAATGCTGGGAGGTAGACCTGAAAGCTGATGGAGCCGTGGGCTTATTTAGACACCTCCATGGTGATAATCGGAAACCCTCGTGGCGTAGTGGTTAAGTGCTATGGCTGTTGACCAAAGGGACGGCAGTTCAAATCCGCCAGGTGCTCCTTGGAAACTCTACGGGGCAGTTCTACTCCGTCCTATAGGGCCGCTATGAGTCGGAATGGACTCAATGGCACTGGGTGGGTATGGTGATAATGGAGCCCTGAGGGCACAGTGATTAAAAGCTCAGCCGCTAACCAGAAGGTCGGGAGCTTGAATCCACCAGCCACTCCTTGGAAACCCTATGAGCCAGAATCAACTCGATGGCAACAGGTTTGGTTTTTTGGTTTATGACGATAATGCACAATGTAGCTCCCTGTGCTCTTTGTTTTTGTTGTATGTTTTAAAGACCCTCTCTCTTGTCCCCTCGATAGATCTATCGTAGATCCTTGTGGATGCTTTCATGGATCATTCCTGTAACAGGGCACAGTGGGTCCCTCCTCCTACTCATTTCTCTTTTTCCGACAGTAGTTTCTTGGATATTTGTCCTGTTCACCTGGGGTGTTCTCATGTATCTCTTAAACTCAGGTGGTAACTTAGCCTCCTTGCCGCTTTAAAAAAATAAATTACCCCTCATCTTGTCAAGGGTTTTTTCTTAGCTCAAGGTCGCTGTGTGGCCCAGCAATTGCTTTCTGGTGTCCTCTCTTATTTCTCTTAATCAGATATCTTCTCTCTTTTTAACTCAGCTTTTGTATTTCATTCCTCCCCACCTCCAGTCTTTGCTAAAAAAAAAAAAAAAAATCCGAAAAGATACTTTATAGTCCGAGATTAGCGGCGTGAAGAATCTTCTGGAACCATCCTCCCTCTTGCCTCCTTCTTAAGGAAAACTTAGCCTGCTGGTCAGAGATGGGTTGTCTCCACGACACCTGAGCAGAAAGCAAAGATCCATTTAGATGGGCAGGCTGGCGTATGATCTATCCAACACCAAATAATTAGGCTTAGTTGATTTTTTTTCTTTCACCCTAAACTGACTTCACATCTCGAACGGAAGTTTACTTCAATTTAGAAAGGCAAGTGTTCCGGAAAAGTTGGCTTTTCCGGACTTTGCATCGTAACTGTCGTTGTTAGGTGCCCTCCAGTTGATGTTTGACTCCTAGTGACCCCATGTGAACAGCCCCCTCAGGTTTCCTAGGCTGTAATCCTTAGGGGAGCAGACTGCCACATCTTTCTCCCTCGGAGCAGGGGTACGTTTTGAACTGCTGACCTTTCGGCTTTCAGCCGAGCGCTTTAACCACTGTGCCACCAGAGCGCCTTTTGGTTAGCAGCTGAGTGTTTAAACGTTGAGCCAGCAGGACTCCTTGCATTATAAGTGGAGACAGATAATTAACCCACACCCCTTATAGCCTTCAGTTTTCCCTTTTTTTTGCCTGAAGAATAGAAAGAAGATAAAGCGACCCAGGAAGGCTGCTCCGTGGACGAAATTTTCATTCACTTTTTGCAAAGCAAAAGCAAAAAAAAAAAACAAGGCCAATTTATTTCCTTGCACTCAACCAACCAGCGTCTTTGTTTCACTGACTTGGCCATTGAAAATCCTATGGAACACACTTCTCTGATACACGTGGGGTTACCATGAGTCAGGGCCAACTGGACAGCTACCGGTTCAGGCGTGGAGGGGAAGGAGGATGGAGTCGGGGCAGGCTGGTTTGAGCATCCCAGTGGACGGGAGAAGTGACCACTGAGACTGAGAATGTGGAAAGGAGGGGGGCAGCAGGTTTGCTGGGGAAAGGAAGACACACTCAACTCTGGACATACTGAGTTGCAGACAGACATGCCCAGGTGTCCACACCTGCCTGAAGCCTCCAGATTGCTGTTGGAGTTGGATACTTCTATCCAGAAGTTGGTGCGTGAGTGACCATTGATGCTGTGGGCGCTCTTGGTAGCTGGCAGCACAAGAAAAGGGAGGTTAGAGCTTTCCAGAGTGTCAGAGGGAGACCAGGGGAGCCCTTTCACTTGGAGCATGGTGTGGGTGTAGCTTGGACGTGGTCTTAGGCGCTTTTCTTTGTGGCTACATCAAGATTTTCCGAACAAAGGAGGGAGTTAGCAAGACACAAAGACCTTATTTGAGGCTCCTTTGTCCCTTCCATTGTCCCCATGGGTCCCGTAATCAGGCTTGGAAGAGGCGCTTAGGAGGGAGGCTCCTCCTAGGACCACGCCCTGGTTCAGAGTCTCTTTCCTGAGTCTCTAACGGCTTTGGTGGATCAGGCACCCCAGTGCATGGAGAGGTGATAGCATCTAGAAGTCAGATATATCTGACATTGTGTTGACTGCACTGTTTTCTTTTTGACGACAGCAGAGGAGGTGGGTGAAGGGAGTTTCCTTGAAGCAGGGACTGCCTCCTGCTTGGGTTTGTCCCTGAGCCACAAAGCTTGACCTTGTAAGAGATAGAACTCCAAGCTGAACCAGCTCAAAAGCAAAAATTAGCACCCAACACTGAGCAGCCCAGAAGAGGATCTGCCTCCGGGCACAGCTGGTTCTGACTTTTTCCATTTTGTTCATCGAGGTGCTTCCCTGGCTGAGGCTCTAGCCCCACACCCTCGGCACCCGGATCCATGCTCTTCCTTCAGTGCTTTGATCTTGTTCTTTCCTATTGATGACGGCGGCCAAGGTGATGGCATTCTTTCCAGAGGCTCTAGGGAAAAATCCATTCTTCCGGCTTCTAGAAGCCCCCGCATTCATTGGCTGGTGGCCCTTTCCTGCATCTTCGAATCCAGCAGTAGTGCATCTTAAATCTCTCTGATAAGGACGCTGTTATCATACGAGCCACATGGGTGATCGGGATCATCTCCCATCTCAAGACCCTTCACCTCGTCCATCTGCAGGGTCCCTCTTAGCATATGAGGAGCTGTGTCCACAGGCTCTGGGGACCACGACAGGTACGTCTTTGGGGGACTCATTATTCTGCTTGCCAAAGTACCCAAGCAAAATACCCTTTCTACAGAAGTGCCTTGGCCCAAGGTCCCGGGGTGGTACAAACAGTTTGCAGTCGACTACCAACATAAGTTACCCAGGATCGCTGTGGAAGAAAGACCTGGAAATTGGCTCTGTAAAGTTTAATCCTGTTGCACTTGAATTGATTCCAACTCATAGCGACCCCATAGGACAGAGTAGAACTGCCTCATACGGTTTCCAAGGCTGTAATCTTTTTTTTTATTTATTTATTGTGCTTCAAGTGAAAGTTTATAGCTCAAGTTACAAAAATTTATACAGACATTTTTGTGTGACCCTAGTTCCTTTCCTTATACATTCCTCCTTTCTACCTTGGATTTCCTATGTCCCTTTCTGTCTTATAGTCCAGTCTATTCTTTGTCTGAAGAGTTGGCTTCAGGAGTGGTTTCAGTTCTGGGTTAACAGTCCAGGGGCCATGTCTTCTGGGGTCCCTCCAGTCTCAGTCAGACCATTAAGTCTGGTCTTTTTATGTGAATTTGAGTTCTGCACCCCACTTTTCTCCTGTTCCGTCAGGGACTCTAGGTTGTATTTCCTGTCAGGGTGGTCATTGGTGGTAGCCGGCCACCATCTAGTTCTTCTGGTCTCAGGCTGATGGAGTCTCTGGTTTACGTGGCCCCTTTTGTCTCTTGGGCTCGTATTTTCCTTGTGTCTTTGGTGTTCTTCATTCTCCTTTGCTCCAGGTGGGTTGAGACTAATTGATGCATCTTAGACGGCCAGGACTGGGCAGTGTTTCGTTCTGTTGTGCATAGGGTCGCTGTGAGTCGGAACCGACTCGACAGCACCTAACAACAACAACGACATCAACAACAGATGGCCAAAGCCTGTAATTTTTATGGGAGCAGACTGCCGCACCTTTCCTCCTTGTAGCAGCAGCTGGTAGGTTCCAACTGCAGACCTTTAGGTTAGCAGCAGAGTGTCTAACTACTGTGCCACCAGGCAAAAAAACTCCATGGAGCAGTTCTATTCTGTAATACATGGCATCGCCGTGAGTTAGAATCCACTTGGCAGCATCAAGTTTTTTTTTTTTTTTTTTCCCTGGCCCAAGACACTGTCAGATCTTTTGGGTCCAAAAGTCACTACTCTCTCTCAGCACCACTTGGTTCAAAGGAAGACTTTGTCACCTGATTTTTATCTGCTCTCTGCCAGTCCTGCCAACGACTGGAATGCAACTTCCCCGACCTCGGAGGAAGGCCACGCAGGCCGTGTCAGGGCATAAGTGGACAGGTGAGAGGCCAGCTGAGTGTTTACCTGGAGGAGGCATGGCACCTCTGGCAGGCGGCCACCCACCTGGCCTGCTCCTGACGTTCCCTGCTTTGTTCACAGACACTCACTCCTGGATCCCCACTTTCCAGAGCCTTCTGTATGGAAACATTTCAGATGGTTTCCATATGGTTCTTGGACGACATTGTCGCCTCCCACCAGCTGTCTCTTCTCACATTTCATTCTCTGGCATATGCCAGCCCGTCTTTGTTTCTCTTTCTCTCTCTGTTAAATGTATTTCCTTATAATGTATTTTTTTCTCTCCTTGGATTCTTACTCTCTTCTGTCCCTGTAGGGTTTGTCTTCTTAGGCACTTTTCCAGGGAAAACTTACAAGGAAAAGACGTGCAAAAACAGAAATTTATTCTCTTGCAGCTCTGGAGACATGTGGAGCGTTGTCTAGTATTCCTGAACCCCAGAAGGATGTGTTGGGCCTTACAGAAACGTGTGTGCGCTAGGTCAGCTTCGTTCAGGCACGAGCTGTTAATGGATCAACACGCTGCTCGGTGAGAGAAGTCAGACACAAGAGGTCAAGTACTTTATGATCCCGCTCATATGAAATATGTAGAACAGGCGAATGCAGAAGGCCCCGTGAGTTCTTCTTGACCGTTGGGCACAGATGGAGTTTTGCTCAGGACAGTTGGACCAAAGGGACTGTCCTCACCTCTGGGGATTCCAGAATCCCAGCAACTGATTTTCCTGCAACACCGTGGGTTGAACTGTTTCCCCCAAAAGATATATTACAGTTCTAACCACTGTACTCAGGAACATGACCTTGTTTGGAAATAGGGTCTCTGTAGATTTAATTAGCTAATTAACATGAGGTCAGACTGGAGTAGGGTGGGTCCTAGTCCCAGCTGAGTGGTATCTTATAAAAGCGAAGAGATACAGAGAAACACAAAGGGAAGATGGCCATGTAAGATAGAGGCAGAGATGGAGGGACATGACCACGCAACAAATTACCACACAGTTAGCAGCTTAAAGCAACAGCTATTTATTATCTCACAGTTTCTGTGGGTCAGGAGCCTGGGCACGGCTTAGCTGGGCCCCCTGCTCAGGGTCTCACCAGGCTGCACTCAAAGTGTTGGCCTGGACGTAATGTTTGCAAGGCCCATCCACGTCACAGTGTGTATCACAGCTTCATTCTTTTTTACGGCTGAATAATATTCCATTGTGTGAATGGACCACGTTGCGTTTGGGTTGTTTCCACTTTCTGGCTACTGCGGACAGTGCTGCAGTGAACGTCGGTGCACAGGTATCTGAGATGCTGCTCCCAAGTCTTTGGGGTATATACCCAGGAGCAGAATTGCTGTGCCATATGGTAGTTCTGAGGAGCCCTGGTGGCACGGTGGTTAAGTGCTCGGCTACTACCTGAAAGGTCGGTGGTTCGAACCCACCAGCGGCTATGCAGGAGAAAGATGTGACGGTCTGTGTCCATAAAGATTGCAGCCACGAAAATCTGTGGGGCAGTTCTACTCTGTCCTATAGGGTTGTTAGGAGCTGGAATCACCTTGACAGTAATTCTAGGAGGCCCTGGGTGGTGCACTCGGCTGCTCACCAAAAGGTTGGAGGTTCGAGTCCACCCAGAGGCACCTCAGAAGAAAGGCCTGGTGATCTCCTTCTGAAAACTCAGCCCTGGAAAACCCTGTGGAGCACAGCTCTGCTCTGACACACGTGGGGTCGCCAGGAGTCAAGGTGGACTCGACGGCAACCGGTTGGTTGCTTGGAATTCTATTTGATTTTGGCCTCTCCCGCTAAGGCTTGCGCCCCGGGTGCTCAGGACCACATCAGCCTCTTTCAGGGCTGTGCACTCTCATGGAGCACCCAGGCCTGGCATAAACACTGGAGAGACAGAAGGCCTCATGAATGGCGCTTCTATCTTCGAGGCGAAATGGCAGGAGGCCCTTTCTCTGCACTAATGGCAGTGCTGACAAGACAGGTCAGGGAACGGGAACACAGCCGTCCTCGAAATCGGCAGCTTGGGGATGGGGTGGCCTGGCTTGAATGAACATAGTGTGTGTTGGGGAGCAGGCCTGTCAACGAACCCATACACTACGTCGCAGCTTCCAGCCCTAATCACAGAAGAGGATCTTGGCGCTTTTGTCCCTAAAACGTTTCATCAAGTAATTCTTTGAGAATCTCTGTCTCCTCAAAAGGTGATCTGCTCAGGTGGAAGAATAAGGGGGTGAGTGTTGTGCAACCCTGCTCCCCACCTCCCCTGGCGGTTCTCCTTTCCTGTTGGCTCTGGATGGCGGCAGGGAGGTGCGGGGCGGCCCTGGGGATGGAGTGTTCTGCGAAGCCCCAGCAAAGGGTCGCCGGACTTAGCAATCAGCGCATCGCTTGTTGCCTTCAGCTAAATTTGAATTTTAGATAAAGAACAAATTAGTTTCTTTTTTTCTTCTCTCCCAATTTTTTTTTTAATTGTGTTTTAGGCGGAAGTTTACAGTGCAAATCAGTTTCTCATTTAAAAATTTATACAGAAATTATTTTGTGACGTTGGTTGCAATCCCCACAATGTGTCAGCACTCTCCTCCTTTCCACCCTGGGTTCCCGGTGTCCATGCATCCGGTTTTCCTGTCCTTTCCTGCCTTCTCATCTTTGCTTTTGGGCAGATGTTGCCCATTTGGTCTCTTGCATGCGATCGAACTAAGAAGCACATTCCTCACGCATGTTATTGTTTTTTTTAATCTTTGGCTGAGAGGTGGACTTCAGGAGTGGTTTCAGTTCTGAGTTAGCAGGGTGTCCAGGGGCCATAGTCTCGGGGGTTCCTCCAGTCTCTGTCAGACCAGTAAGTCTGGTCTTTTTTTGTGAATTTGAATTTTGTTCTACATTTGTCTCCCACTCTGTCCGGGACCCTCCGTTGCGACCCCTGTCGGGGTGGTCGGTTTTGGTAGCCGGGCACCATCTAGTTCTTCTGGGCTCGGACTGGTGGAGGCCGTGGTTCACATGGCCCATTAGAACAAACACTTTTTTTTTTTTACTATAAATGTGTTTCAGATGAAGTGCCTGGATAGTGCGTATGGTGAAAGGGTTTGGCTGCTAACCAAAAGGTCAGAGGTTTGAATTCACCCAGAGGTGCCTTGCAAGAAAGTCCTGACGATCTACTTCCAAAAAATCCGCCCATTTCTCTTCTGACACACATGGGGTGGCCACGAGTCAGAGTTCACTTGGCAGCAGCTGATTCCTGGTTTATATCCTAAATATCGTATGAGGCATAATTATACTAGAAAGGTTTTTAGTATAAAAATGTTCCAAATAGGAGGGTGGATCAGTGGTAGAATTCTTGCCTTCCGTATGGGAGACCTGGGTTCGATTCCTGGCCAATGCACCTCAAACGCAGGCACCACCCATCCCGAAGAGGCTGCAGCGGAGCTTCCAGACTACGACAGACTGGGGACAAAGGCCTGGGGACCTGCTTCCAAAAATCAGCAGTGAAAACCCTACGGATCACAACCGTCTGATCCCATTGCGCCTGGGATCTCCATGAGTTGGGGTCTGATTTAAGGGCAGCTTTAATAACAACGACAATAACACATTCCAAATATTACCTGGGACGTATTTATACTAAAATATGTATTTGGGACAGGTTGTCGTTAGTTGTAATTGAGTCAGTGCCAACTCAAAGCAACCTTATATGTTACAGAACCAACCATTTCACAGTCCTGTGCCGTCTTCGTGATCGTGGATCATTTGTCCTTCTGTGGTGGCTTAGATGTTGCTGTGATGCTGGAGGCTCCGCCACCAGTATTTCAAACACCAGCAGGGTCACACGTGGTGGACAGGTTTTGGCAGAGCTTGCGGACTAAGGCAGACTAGGAAGAGAGCCCTGGCAATCTACTTCCAAAAATCAACCGATAAAAACTCTGTGGACAGTCGGGACACACTTCTGCTGTCGTTGTTGTTAGGTGCCATCCGGTCCATTCCAACTCACAGCCACCGCATGGGACAGAGTAGAGCTGCCCCACAGGGTTTTCTTGGCTGTAATCTTTACAAGAGCAGATCGCCAGGTCTGTCTTCTATGGAGCCACTGGGTGGATTCAAACTGCCAACGTTTCAGTTAGCAGCAAAGTGCTTAACCATTTTCATACCAGGACTCCATCCAGTAAGCCAAACAACAATCCTAATAACAACGGGCCCTAAATGGCCCCCAAAAAACCCATTGCCGTCAAGTCAATTCCGACTCATAGCAACTCTATAGGACGGAGTAGAACTGCCCCGTAGAGTTTCCAAGGAGTGCCTGGTGGATTCGAACGGCCAACCTTTTGGTTAGTAGCTGTAGCTCTTAACCACTATGCCACCAGGGTTTCCAAATGGCCAGGACTTGCTTAATAACTGATGACGTTGTGCTGTGGAGTCAATTCCAGCTCCTAGCAACCCCACGTGACAGAGTAGAACTGCCCCACTGGGCTTCCCAGGCTGTTAACCACTGCGGCACTAGGGCTCCTTTTGTGGTTTCCTAGTGGGGAAAATGTGGCGAAGGCCGAATCTGAATCATCGTCCACCCACGCAGAGAGGCACCTCCCAGGGGGCCAGCGTTCACAATGGATCACCTTCAGGAAAACGTGAAGACAGCTGATTCACACCCTCCAGGGACTCAGGCCGCCCGTAGCGCGTGGTGTTGGCGGTAGAGGTCTGCTTAAGCCCCATGAACATAAGAAAATGACCTGGCGGGACGCTGGGCATGGCTAACACCCTCAGGATACAGCACTGGGCTTTTATGGTTTCAAGAAGGAGCCCTAGTGGTGCAACAGTTAAACGCTCAGCTGCTAACTGAGAGGTTTGCAGTTCAAACCCGCCAGCCGCTCCGTGGGCTACCAAACTGGCAATCTGCTCCCATAAAGATTACAGCCTAAAACAGGGGAAGTCAGCACAGCTGGACTAAACCAAACCTAAGAAGTTTCCTGAATACAACCAAACACTTCCAGGGACAGAGTAGCAGGGGAGGGGTCTGGGACCATGGTTTCAGGGGACATCTAGGCCAACTGGCATAACAAAGTATATTAAAAAACGTTCTGCATCCCACTTTAGAGAGTGGCATCTGGGGTCTTAAAAGCTAGCAAGCGGCCATCTAAGATGCATCAGTTGGTTTCAACCCACCTGGAGTAAAGAAGAATGAAGAGCACCAAGGACACAAGGTAATTATGAGCCCAAGAGACAGAAAGGGCCACATAAACCAGAGATTCCATCAGCCTGAGACCAGAAGAACTAGATGGTGCCTGGCTGCCATCAATGACTACCTGACAGGGAACACAACAGAGAATCCCTGATGGAGCAGGAGACCAGTGGGATGCAGACCTCGAATTCTCATAAAAAGACCAGAATTAATGGTCTGACTGAGACTAGAGGGCCCAGATGTTATGGCCCCTGGACTCTTTGTTAGCCCGAAACTAAAACCATTCCTGAAGTCAGCTCTTCAGACAAAGACTAGACTGGACTATAAGACAGAAAATGATACTGGTAAGGAGTGAGCTTCTTAGCTCAAGTAGACACATGAGGCTACGTGGGCAGCTCCTGTCCAGAGGTAAGATGAGAAGGCAGAGGGGACAGGAGCTGTCTGAACGGACACGGGAGATACAGGGTGGAGAGAAGGAGTGTGCTGTCACATTGTAGGGAGAACAACTGGGGTCACATAACAATGTGTATATAAGTTTTTGTATGAGAAACTGACTTGAATTGTAAACTTTCACTTAAAGCATTAAAAAAAAAAAAAGATTACAGCCTAGAAAACCCCACGGGACAGTTCTACTCTGTCACATGGGGTCACTGTGAGTTGGGCAGCACTCAACGACAACAACATGGTTTCAAGTGGCAGGAACCAACTCAACTTGCCCGATGTGATAAAAGGGTATTTGTTGCCTCTTGTCACTAAGTTTCAGGGGCAAAGGGGTCCGACTTGGTTTGTCACCATCCCTCAGCTCTGCTTTCTTAGAACTAAGGATCCTGCAGTGGCAAGAATCAACCAGACAACCGGCATTGTGTTGTACCCATTTTACAGGGCAGGAAGCTGGAGTGCCAAGCAGTTAAGTTCCATTTTACAAAGTCCACAGAGGTGGTCTTGTTACCCTGCAGCCTTCCTGATGAGGGATTTAAAAAAGAAAAAAAGCACTAACTGTTAGGACGGAGAAACAGGCTATGGTTCAAATCCTGCAGACGTATAAAAACTGAGCCAAAGCTTGGGCTTTGCAGAGGATTTGAAAGAGAAGCGCTGGTCTGCAGGGGTGAAGGAAGCTGGAGGAAGACCATGATGAGGTCTGAGGAGGTTTGAATTGTGTGATGTGGATGTCATCTGGGACCACAACAACCCACTTGGGTAGAATAGAAGCCAGGTCGAAATTGACACAGCAATGTGTGGGCAGCAGTCTTGTCACCTGTTAGATGTGACACTGTCTGTTGGCCACTCCTTTATTCACAAACTCTCAGATTTGCTTGGAGGGGTCCTTGCTGCATTCCTCTTCTGCCCTTCCTTCCTTCCTCCTTTCCTTCCTTTCTTCCTCCCTCCCTCCCTCCTTCTCTCTCTCTTTCTTTCTTTTTCCCCTTCCTTTCTTTCTCTCCCTCTTTCTTGGCAAAAGAAACACAAAAGAATTCAAGTTTCTGCTTTGGTTGCCATCCATCCTGGATGCTCTCATCAGCCTAATTAAATGAAATGTAAACAGAAGACATTTGATGACTCTAGGTGGCTTGACCCCACACATCTGTCCATTTGTCATACTGTGGGGGCTTGCGTGTTGCTGTGATGCTGGAAGCTATGCCACTGGTATTCAGATGCCAGCAGGGTCACCTATGATGGACAGATTTCAGCGGAGCTTCCAGACTAAGAGAGACTAGGAAGAAGGACCCAGCAGTCTACTGCTGAAAAGCACTAGCCAGTGAAAACCTTATGAATAGGAGCAGAACATTGTCTGATACAGTGCTGGAAGATGAGCCCACTAGGTTGGAAGGCACTCAAAATACGAATGGGGAAGAGCTGCCTCCTCAAAGTAGAGTTGACCTTAATGACGTGGATGAAGTTAAGCTTTCTAGACCTTCATTTGCTGATGTGGCACGACTCAAAATGGGAGGAAATAGCTGCAATCATCCATTAATAATCGGAACCTGGAATGTACCACGTATGAATCTAGGAAAATTGGAAATGGTCAAAAATGGAATTGAACACATAAAGATCAATATCCTAGGCATTAGTGAGCTGAAGGGACGGGTACTGGTCATTTTGAATCAGACAATCATATGGTCTACTATTCCAGGAACAATAACTTGAAAAGGAGTGGCATTGCATTCATCATCAAAAAGAACATTTAAAGATCTATCCTGAAGTACAACGCTAACAGTGATAGGACAATATCCATACGCCTACAAGGAAGGCCAGTTAATACGCCTATTATTCAAATTTATACACCAACCACTAAGGCCAAAGATGAAGAAATGGAAGGTTTTTACCAGCTTCTGCAGTCTGAAATTGATTGAACACGCAATCAGGATGCACTGATAATTGCTGGTGATTGGAATGCTAAAGTTGGAAACAAAGAAGGATCGGTATTGGAAAATACAGCCTCAGTGATAAAAACCTGCCGGAGATCGCGTGATAGAATTTAGCAAGACCAACGACTTCTTCATTGCAAATACCTTCTTTCATCAACATAAATGGCAGCTATACATGTGGACCTCACCAGATGGAATACGCAGGAATCAAATTGACCACATTTGTGAGAAGAGACGATGGAAAACTTCAGTCAGAATAAAGCCAAGGGCCGACTGGGAATCAGACCATCAATTACTCATATGCAAGTTCAAGTTGAAATGCGAGAAAATTAGAACAAGTCCAGGAGAGCCAAAGTACAACCTTGAACATATTCCACCTGAATTTAGAGAACATCTCAAGAATAGATTTGACATGTTTAACACTAATGACTGAAGACCAGACAAGTCGTGGCGTGACATTAAGGACATCATACATGAAGAAAGCAAGAGATTGTTGAAAAGACAGGAGAGAAAGAAAAGACCTAAATGGATGCCAGAAGAGACTCTAAAACTTGCTCTTGAATATCCAGTAGCTAAAGCAAAAGGAAAAAATGATGAAGTAAAAGAGCTGAACGGAAGATTTCAAAGGGTGGCTCAAGAAGACAAAGTATTATAATGACATGTGCAGAGACTTGGAGATAGAAAACCAAAAGGGAAGAACATTTCTCAAGCTGAAAAAAATGAAGAAGAAATCCAAGCCTCGAGTTGCCATACTGAAGGACTCTATGGGGAAAATATTAAACGATGCAGGAAGAATCAAAAGAAGATGGAATGAATACACAGAGTCACTACACCAAAAAGAACTGGTCGACATCCAACCATTTCAGGAGGTAACATATGATCAGGAACCGATGGTACTGAAGGAAGAAGTCCAAGCTGTGCTGAAGACATTGGTGAAAAACAAGGGAGTTGACAGAATACCAACTGAGATGTTTCAACAAACGGATGCAGCGCTGGAAGTGCTTACTAATCTATGCCAAGAAACTTGGCCAACCGACTGGAAGAGATCCATATTTATGCCAATTCCCAAGAAAGGTGATCCAACTGAATGCGAAAATTATCGAACAATATCATTAATATCACATGAAAGCAAAATTTTGCTAGAGATCATTCAAAAGCAGCTGCAGCAGTATATTGACAGTATATTGAACTTTCAGAAAATCAAGCCAGATTTAGAAGAAGAGGTGGAACCAGGGGTATCATTGCTGATGTCAGATGGATCCTGGCTGAAAGCAGAGAATACCAGAAGGATGTTTACCTGTGTTTTATTGACTATGCAAAGGCATTTGACTGTGTGGATCGTAACAAACTATGGATAACATTGCGAAGAATGGGAATTCCAGAACACTTAATTGTGCTAATAAGGAACATTTACATAGATCAAGAGGCAGTTGTTCGGACAGAAAAGGGAATACTGATTGGCTTAAAGTCAGGAAAGGGGTGCATCAGGGTTGGTTCCTTTCACCACACTTACTCAACCTGTCTGCTGAGCAAATAATCCAAGAAGCTGGACTCTATGAAGAAGAACGGGGCATCAGGATTGGAGGAAGACTCATTAACAACCTGCTTTATGCAGATGACACAACCTTGCTTGCTGAAAGTGAAGAGGACTTGAAGCACTTACTGATGAAGATCAAAGACCACAGCCTTCAGCATGGATTACACCTCAACACAAAGAAAACAAAAATCCTCACAAGTGTAATGAGCAACATCATGATAAATGGAAAAAAGATTGAAGTTGTCAAGGATTTCATTTTACTTGGATCCACAATCAACAGCCATGGAAGCAGCAGTCAAGAAATCAAAAGATGCCTTGCATTGTGCAAATTGGCGGCAAAAGACCTCTTCAAAGTGTTAAAAAGCAAAGCTGTCACCTTGAGGACTAAGGTGCGCCTGACCCAAGCCATGGTGTTTTCAATAGCATCATATGCGTGTGAAAGCTGGACAATGAATAAGGAAGACCAAAGGAGAGTTGACGCCTTTGAACTATGGTGTTGGCAAGGAATAGTGTATATACCATGGAAATGCCGAAATGACAAACAAATTCTTCTTGGAAGAAGTACAACCAGAATGCTCCTTAGAAGCAAGGATGGTGAGACTGTGTCTCACATACTTGGGACACATTATCAGGAGGGATCAGTCCCTGGAGAAGGACATCATGCTTGGTAAAGCAGAGGGCCATAGAAAAAGAGGAAGACCCTCAATGAGATGGATTGACACAGTGGCTGCAACAATGGGCTCGAGCATAGCAACAATTATGAGGTTGACGCAGGAACAGGCAGTGTTTCGTTCTGTTGTGGATAGGGTTGCTATGAATCGAAACCAACTCGATGGCACCTAACAACAACAACAAGGTGGCTTGAAGAAGGCTGTGTTCAGACACAATTCAACTTTAGGTTATAAACTTGGAGCGAACGCTAAGCTATTTTCCTATAGCAGTATTTGTCAACCTTTATTATTATTATTATCTCCCTATTATGGCGTCAGAGGAGATGTGAAAACAGAAGCAAAGAGTGAGACTAGAAGATGCTCCCTGTGGCTCAGAAGACACAGGAAAGGGGTACAGACCAAGGAACGTGTGGTCTCTAGAAGCTGGAAGAGGCCAGAGATGATTCTCCCTGGGGCCTCCAAAAAGAACCAGCCCTGTAGCGCCATTTTAGACTTCTGACCCCTAGAACTATCAGGTAACAAATCTGTGTTACTTTCAGCTGCTTAGCTGATTGTGACTTGTTACAGCAGCAAGAAGAAACTCATACATATATACATTTTCTAGCAATGGACCGAGTGCACCAGCTCAACCAGTGGTTGTGTTAGTCCATTTTTTGTCCTTTTTCTAGTGGGCTCCTTCAGCACTGAGAGCTGTCACACCTACACACGTAAGACCCTTGCTGTGTTGTTGTTGTTAGGTGCCGTCGAGTTGGTTCTGACTCATAGCAACCCTGTGTACAACAGAACGAAACACTGCCTGGTCCTGCACCATCCTCACAATCATTGCCGTTTGAGCTCATTGCTGCAGCCACTGTGTCAATCCATCTCGTTGAGGGTCTTCCTCTTTTTCACTGACCCTCTACTTTATCAAGCATGATAGCCTTCTCCAGGGACCAACCCCTCCTGATAACATGTCCAAAGTATGTGAGACAAAGTCTCACCACCCTCGCTTCTAATTAACATTCTGGCTGTACTTCTCGGAAGACAGATTTGTTCATTCTTCCGGCAGTCCAAGGTATATTCAATATTCTTTGCCAACACCATAATTCAAAGGCGTCAATTCTTTGGTCTTTCTTATTCATCGTCCAGCTTTTACATACATATGAGGCGATTGAAAACACCATGGCTTGGGTCAGGTGCACCTTAGTCCTTAAAGTGACATCTTTACTTTTTAACACTTTACAGAGGCCTTTTGCAGCAGATTTGCCCAGTGCAATGCATCTTTTGATTCCTTGACTGCTGCTTCTATGGACGTTGATTGTGGATCCAAGTAAAATGAAATCCTTGACAACTTCAATCTTTTCTCCGTTTATCATGATGTTGCTCATTGGTCCAGTTGTGAGGATTTTTGTTTTCTTTATGTTGAGGTGCAATCCATACTGAAGGCTGTGGTCTTTGATCTTCATTAGTAAGTGCTTCAAGTCCTCTTCACTTTCAGCAAGCAAGGTTGTGTCATCTGCATAACGCAGGTTGTTAACGAGTCCTCCTCGAATCCTGATGCCCCGTTCTTCTTCACATAGTCCAGCTTCTCAGGTTATTTGCTCAGCACACAGATTGAAAGGATACAACCCTGAAGCACATCTTTCCTCATTTTAAACAATGCAGTATCCCCTTGTTTCTTTTTGAACAACTGCCTCTTGGTCTAAGTACCATGATGTAGGGGACGAGAAACACCCTGGAGTGCTGACCCTGTTTTCCTGCCCTTTGTTTTGCTGGCATCCAGATTGCTGTCCTCGTGTTTCTGAGCCATGGAGCCCACTGTTGATGACTTTCAACTTGTGCCCGATGCAACAAAGAAGTCCCCCATGCTGGACACCACGTGCTGTAGAGCCGCCATTACTGCTGTGGTGGCCACAAGCATCACTGTCATCTCCCTGGGAGTCCTTTGGGGTAAGTGGCCACAACCAGGGTGACTGTGCAAAGATGTGGGGTGTGCTTCAGTGGGCTTCACATGTTTTTCTCAGAATCGAACGGCTGAGGGCACCCAAGCTTGGAAATGAAGGTTGACCTTCAGGCCACTGAAGATATGAGTGAAATAGATCATGTGCCTGGCACACACTGTGCTCTTGGTGATGTATCCAGGTGGGTGGATGGTGGTGCAGTGGGTTCCTGGGGCCACCATAGAAAAGTACCACAAACTGGGAGGCTTAAAACAGAAATTTATTCCCTCAAAGTTCTGGAGTTTGAGAGAAATTTATTCTCTCAAATGTCCCGATTTCAGGGTTTCGGCAGGGCTATGTTCTCTCCGAAAGCTCTAGGGGACGACTTGTCTCTTCCAGCTTCTGGTAGCTCCAGGCGTTCCTTGGCTTGTGGCCTTATCACTTCAATCTCTGCCTCCATCTTTACGTGGCTGTCTTCTGTGTCTCTGTCCTCTGTCTTCTCCTCTCAAAAGGGCAACAGTGGTCTTGGATCTAGGAGCCCCCTACTGCAGTGTGACTGGATGCTAACTAATAAGTCTGCCAAGGCCCTATTTCCAAATAAGTTCGTGTTCACCCAGTACTGGAGGTTACTTAAGGCCAGGACTTCAATATATCTTTCTGGGGCAACACAATTCAACCCATAACATTCTGCCCTCTGGCCCCCAAAATGTACGACCTTCCCACGTGCAAAGTACCTTCATTCATCCCAGCAGCCTCAGAAGTCTTAACTCATCCCAGCACCAACTCTAAGCCACATCAGGGGTGACGTGTGAAGCTTGAAAGCGGGTCTCATCCAAACTGATAAACTCACAAAGTCCCCATCCTCAGCTTCTGGATCACCTAAATCAGGCATCTTCGTTTTTCCTGGGGCTGCCGTAGCAAAACACCACAAAGTGGATGGCTTTAAGGAACAGAAACATATTGTCTAACAGTTCTGGGGGCCAGAAGTCTGAATTCAGGGTGTCAGCAGCGCTGCGCTCTCCGAAGTTTCTAGGGGAGGCTCCTTCCTTGTCTGGTGGCCCCAGACGTCCCCTGGCTTGTAGGTGGATCCTCACATGGACGTCTTCCCCTGTATCTCTCTGTGTCTCTTCTCTTTTATGAAGATGTCAGTCACATTGGATAAGGGCCCACCCTACTCCAGTCTGACCTCATGTTGAATTAACTAATTACATCTGCAAAGATCCTATATCTAAAAGTCACATTCACAGGTACTGTGGTTTAGGACTTGAACAGACCTTTCTAGGGAACACAATTGACCCATAACAGTTGCATGGGCTGTGAGCTATTTGCATTTTTAAACCGTTACAAAAAGTGAGGCAGCTAACGCTTTCTAGAATGTTCCATCCAGCATTGCTCTACAACCAGGATGGTAGCCACTAATCCCATGTGTCTATTTAAGTTTAAACCAATTAAAATGAAATAAAATATAAAATTCAATCCCGCAGTCCCATCAGCCACATTTCAAGTGCCCAATGGCCACATGAGGCTGCTGTACTGGTCTCAGCGGGGATCTGGGAGATTTCTATCATCGACGAAAGTTCTAGACAGCGCTGCAAAGGACTCTTCTGAGATGATACGCTTCCTTCAGTCTTATTTTCGGGTGTTCAAATCGCCTTTCTTCTATGAGATGATGACACTGTCCTCCTTCGGTAAAGTAATGAGTTGGAGACCCTGTGTGGGTCCCCGTTTATTTATTTTTTATTTGCCTGGAGTCAATCTCTGGAGTATCCCACAGTTGGGTGCGTTTGACGCCCCCTAGTGGCTGTGAGAGTCAAATGCAGCACAATTTGGGCTCCAGGTGTTTGTGTGTGTGTGTGTGTGTGTGTGCGTGTGTGCGTGCACGCTCAAAGTGAGGGTCAAGGGGGCAGGGTTTCACACCTGTGCTCTAGAAGCACAGGTACATTTTGAAAGGAGTAGGTAAATATAATTCCCAGCGGGGGCCCCGAGTCATGGCAACTCCACGTGTGTCAGGGTAAAGCTGTGCTCCACTGGGTTTTCAATGGCTGATTTTTTTGGAAGTGGCTCTCCAGGACTTTCTTCCGAGGCGCCTCTGGGTGGACATGAATCTTCCAGTCTTTCGATTAGCAGCTTAGCCTTTTGCATCAGAGATTCACTTCAAATTCAGTCCCTCCCCAGACAGAGCTTAAAAATCTAGCTTTTGGGGAAGCTGGGTGAAGGGCACATGAGACCTCTCTGTGCTGTCTTTACAACTTCCTGAGAATCTATACAACTATTTCAAAATAAAGAGCTTAAAAAAGGTAGTTTCGAAATAGTCAAAAGTTGCCGAACAGCCTGGGCAGCTTGGGGTACACGATAAGAGGCTTGCTTTTCTTTATTTTCAGTGTCTTGAATTTTAGAAAGTACCGTTTTTAGAGCTGAAACATAAATTGAATTGGGGCCCAACTCACAGTTAGGTGGTTGCTACTTTTATTTTTTAATTATAATCACCTTCTGCTAGTGTGTGTGTGTATTGACAGTTCCAACGTATTTTAGACAGTGAGAAACTCATGTTTTCATGGTTTATAGGGTTGTTAGTTCTACTTTGATAAGACCACCCTGAAACCCAAAAACCAAACCCATTGCCATCGAGTCGATCCTGACTCATTACAACCGTATAGGACAGAGTAGACCTGCCCCAAAGGGTTTCCAAGGAGTGGCTGGTGACCTTTTGGTTAGCAGCCTCAACTTTTAACCACTGCACGACCAAGGCTACTGAAAACCCTTGGGAGCGCATTTCTACTCTGACATACATGGGGTCGCCGTGAATTACAATCGACTTGATGGCAATGAGTAAATTGAGTTATTTTTCTTAATTTTATGACTTTTAGTTTTTCCTATTGTGTACTTTTGACCCAGTTTTTCAGACAGAAATGGGTCTAGATTGTCATTATGGGATGCTGTCCAGGGCTTCTGAAGCTTATCTCCCTGCAATATTGGCACCCCCTGATGGAGGAGGTGGGAACTGTTGCCCCAAGGAGGGGGGAAGGTTCTCTGAGCTGCCTTGAGCAATTGTCTTCTGAACCCTGATTCTGGCCCTGGCCAGGCACTGCAGGTGAGACCAGACTGAGCTAGATTCCTCCTGCCCTCAAGGAGATGCTGGGGCTATCAGGTGGCTGCAGGGCTATCTGGGGGTTACAGGGCTATCTGGGGGTTACAGGGCTATCCGGTGGTTACAGGGCTATCCGGGGGTTGCCGGGCTATCCGGGGGTTACAGGGCTATCCGGGGGTTGCTGGGCTATCCGGGGGTTAGAGGGCTATCTGGGGGTGACAGGGCTATCTGGGGGTGACAGGGCTATCTGGGGGTTACAGAGCTGTCTGGGTGTTACAGGGCTATCTGGGGATGACAGGGTTATCTGGGGGTTGCAGAGCTGTCTGGAGGTTACAGGGCTATCCGGGGGTTACAGGGCTATCTGGGGGTGACAGGGCTATCGGGGGGTTGCAGAGCTGTCTGGGGGTTACAGGGCTATCTGGGGGTGACAGGGCTATCTGGGGGTGACAGGGCTATCCGGGGGTTACAGGGCTATCTGGGGGTTGCAGAGCTGTCTGGGGGTTACAGGGCTATCTGGGGGTGACAGGGCTATCTGGGGGTTACAGGGCTATCTGGGGGTTGCAGAGCTGTCTGGGGGTTACAGGGCTATCTGGGGGTGACAGGGCTGTCTGGGGGTTGCATGTTGCCTACCAGCTGCTATGGATTCAATTGTCCCCAAAATATGTATCAAAATCCTAGCCCCTCTACCTGTGTTTTATTCTGTTGCACATAGAGTCACCGTGAGTCAGAACTGACTCAAGGGCACCTAACAACAACATATCCTGGTGGCACAGTGGGTAAGCAATCAGCTGCTAACCAAGGAGTCTGAGGTTCGAACCCACCAGCTGCTCCACGGAAAAAAGACCTGATGATCTGCGTCCATAAAGATTTACAGCCTTGGAAGCCCTGTGGGGCAGTTCTGCTCCGTCCTGTAGGGTCACTGTGACTCAGAATCGACTCAACGGCAGCTGGCACACCTGTGTAGGGAGTCCCTGGGTAGTACAAACGGCTAATGTGTTTGGCTGCTCACCAAAAGGTTGGCAGTTTGAGTCCACCAGCAGTGCCTTGGAAGAAAGGCCTGGCCATCTACTTCCAAAAAAGCAGACCCTGAAAACCCTGTGGAGCACGGCCCTGCTCTGACACACACGGGCCGCCATGAATCGGAATCGACTCAACAGCAACTATTGTTGTTTTTTGACCGTGGACGTGATCCTGCTTGGAAATAGGGTGTTTGTTTTGTTGTGTTAATGAGGGCGCAGCAGTGTAGGGTGGGTCCTGAACCTAACCACTTCTGCGTTACAAAAAGAGCAGTGCAGACACAGACACACAGGGAGATGCCGTGGGAAGCCAGGCATGTCCACGGGTGCAGCTGCAAGCCCGGGAACACACGCCAAGGAAGCCGGAACAGACATGGGAGGCCCTCCCCCCAGAGCTGTGCCCTCCCCCCCAGAGATGCACCCTGGATTCAGGCTCCCAGCCCCCTGAACTGTGAGAGGGCCCCTGGGTGGTGCAAACATTAACGCGCCCAGCTGCTGACTGAAAGGTTGGAGGTTCCAGTCCACCCAGAGGTGCCTCAGAGGAAAGGCCTGGCAGTCAATGTCCAAAAAATGAGCCCTCACACACCCTGTGGAACACAGTTCTACTCTGATACACGTTGGGCTGCCATGAGCTGAAGTCAAATTGAGGGAACTGGTTTGTTTTGGGACTTTTTTTTTTTTTTTAGTTATTTAAATATTTTATTTCCTAGAACTAGAAAAAAATCCCAATCACTTTCTTCTTTTATTTCTTACTTATTAAAAATGTATAAAAAGCAATCGGTTGAATATTATCAAGAAAAACAAGAGTTTTAATCCTTTGACTCCCTCCTTAATATACTCAGTTAGTGCCTTAGTAACCTGGTGCCGCTATCACAGAAGTGCCACACGTGGGCGGCTTTAACAAAGTGAAATTCATTCTCTCACAGTCTAGGAGGCCAGAAGTCCGAATTCAGGGTGCCAGCTCCAGGGGAAGGCTTTCTCTCTGTGTTGGCTGGGGGAAGGTCCTTGTCATCAATCTTCCCCTGGACTAGGAGCTTCTTAGTGCAGGGACCCGGGGTCCACAGGAGGCGCTCTTCTCCTGGCTCTCGTTTCCTGGTGGTATGAGGTCTCCCTGTCTCTCTGCTCACTTCTCTCTTTTATAACTCAGTAGGGATTGACTTAAGACAGAACTTAATCTTGTAGTACAGCCAGAATGCTCCTTACAAGCAGGGATGGCTAGACTTCATCTCACATACTTTGGACATGAGGAGGGATCAGTCCCTGGAGAAGGACATCATGCTTGGTAAAGTAGAGGGTCAGAGAAAAAGAGGAAGACCCTCAATGAGATGATTGACACAGAGGCTGCAACAAGGGGCTCAAGCATAACGATTGTGAGGATGGCGGGGGACCGGACAGTGTTTTGTTCTGTTGTACACAGGGTCGCTGTGAGTCGGAATCAACTCGACGGCACCTAACAACAACAATAACAATCTTGTAGATTGAGTCCTACCTCATTAAACTATCTGCTACTAATCCCAGCTCATTAACATCATAGATGCAGGACTTAAAACACATAGGAAGATCACATCAGATGACAAAATGGTGGGCACACACTACTGGGAATCGTGGCCTAGCCAAGTTGATGCGCAGTTTTGGGGACTACAATTCAATCCATGACAGACAAGGCATAAAACTTTGGTTTAAAAAGTGAGATGTGGTTGGCTTTTTTTCCCAAGTTTTCTATAATAAGCAACATTACTTTTATAATAAAAATTCTCTGTTAGGCAAATCTTTGTTATTACTATTTTTTTTTAAATAATTTATCTTATTTGCTGTTGTCGTTGAGAATGTACACAGCAGAACACAGACCAGTTCAGCGATTCCCACAGATACACTTCAGTGACATGGATTCCATTCTTCGGGTTGTGCAGCCATTCTCAGCCTCCTCTTCTGGGCAGCTGGTTTTTTGCATGATGAGAGAGAAATTTCTGTTCCTTGAAGCCACCTGCTTGCGGTATCAGTGTTTCGGCAGCCCCAGGTAGCTAGACACCAGTCTTGCATTGTACCTGGGGGCAGGTACAGTGCTGAGTGACCAGGGAATTCGTTACCAAACAGGACACGTTGGAGAATTGAAAAGAGGGAGCTATATTAATAATCACTCAGGATAACTGGCGTAAACAGGGACTGTCCCACCCATTGGGGTGTCAGGCCACCCCACTGTGGGGAGCGATTGTCCCCGGGCCCACAGTTGGGGGCGGGCTCAGCTGCGCCTGGAGTCCCACAGCCAGGCTCTCTCATGGGGCTCTGGTCTCGTCCGCAGCCTTCCCTTCTGTGCAGGGCGTGGACGTGGAGCACATGGCCCGGCTGCGAGGGATCCACTATGCCAGCAGCTTGCAGCAAGAGAACTCAGACTATTACCGCGTGCTGACGTCCACCCTGGAGACACTGGTGAGTGGGGCCTGTGCTTGGGGGCAGAGAGGGGGCTCCTGGGAGCAAGGGTGGTGTTATGGATTGAATTGTGTCCCCCCAAATATGTGTTGGAACCCTAACCCCCAGTGCTATGGATGTGATCTCATTTGAGAAGAGAGTTTTCTTTGTTATGTTAATGAGGGTAGGAAGGGTCCTTAACCTGATCACTTTTGAGATACAATAGAACCTGTGCAAGCTGAAACCTGTGTTAGGCAGAAAACCGTCAGAGAAGAGAATTCAAATATTTTCCACTGAAAAGAGTGATAGAAAAGTAGTAAGGCTTCACCCTGTCAAAGATGGAAAACTTGAGAGGCCTGGAAAAGCGAGGCAGTCCCAGGGAGTTCCGGCTCTCACAGGTTTCCCCGTATAAAAAGAACAGATTAGACACAGAGGCAGGCAAGCTCCAAAGGGGAAAGCCAGATGCCACGCAGAGATCCCCAAGGTGCTGAGAACGCTAGAGAAGCTGAGACCCAATGTCAGAGAGAGAGCTGTCCCCTAGATCCGACACCCTGAACTCAGACTTCTACCCTCCTAAACTGTGAGAAAATAAATATCTTTAAAGGCACCCCCTTGTGGTTTTCTGTCACAGCAGCACTAGGGAACTAAAACAGTGGGCAGCGTCAAGAAGGTTCCGGTGGCCGAAGGATGAGGAGTTGCTGGTGGCAAGGAAGGCAGATGGAAGGAGACCCAGGTAGAGGCTGTAGCAGGGGAAAGGCTTTAAGGCAATGTCTTAGCCTGGGTTCTCTAGAGGAGCAAAACCAGTGAATTACATATTTTTATACAGAGAGAGAAATTTACCTCCAGGAAACGGCTGACGCAGTTGTGGGGGCTGGCAAGTCCTAAAGCCGTGCGTCAGCAGGAGGCTGAAGGCTTCTGCTGGTTCACACGTTGCAGGGACTGGCAAATCCGACATCTGCAGGTCAGGCGGTAGGCTGAAGGCTTCTCGTGCCCCAAGAACCAGAGGTCAAGCAACAGCAAGAGTGCAGAGTTCAAAAAGAGCCAGCTTTGCCAGAACAGTCATTTATATAGTGGAGGCAGGCCCCACCCCTAAGGAAGCACCCCTTTCAACTGGTTGGCTGCTCACCTCACATCACAAAATGGAAGATGATTACAGAGTGTCTGCCAAACCACTGAGAATCCCAGCCTAGTCAACTTGACCAGCAGCATTAACTGTCACAGGCAGGAAGGCTGGACATGTTGGAGGGACAGGATGAGCTGGAGCGGCCAGAGCCGAGTGTGCACAGAAGAGAGTTGTATTCTGAGAAGGCTGACTCAGGCAGGCTTGCAGGCCATGTTAAGTGCCAGAGAGTAGATTCCGATTCATAGCAACCCTATGCGACAGAATAGAACTCTCCCAGAGAGTTTTCTAGGCTGTAATCTTTATGGGAGCAGATCAGGTTCCAACCACCAACCTTTTGGTTTGCAGCTGAGCACTTAACCGGTGCACCACCAAGTCTCCGTAGACCATGTTTAAAGGCTTAAAATTTTATTCTAGTGGAGAAATCAGAACCCTCATACAATACACTGCTGTTGAGAATGTAAAATGGTGTAGCGACTGTGGAAAACAGCCTGGTATTTCCTCAAATGTTTAAACACAGAAATACCACATGTCCCAGCAATTCCGCTCCTAGGTAGAGACTCAGAAAGACTTGACAGCAGGGACACGAACAGATACCTGCACACTGGTATTCCCTGCAGCCCTACTCACAGTGGCCAGAAGATGGAAACAACCCAAGAGTCCATCAACAGATGATGGATAAACACAACGTGGTCTGTCCATGCAATGGAATCTTACTCAGCCGTAAAGAGAAATGAGGTCCTGATGCACGCTACAGCATGGATGAGCCTAGAACACGTGACGCTCAGTGAAATAAGTCAGACACAGAAGGGCAGTTGTTGGACGATCCCACTCTTAGGAAATACCTAGAGTAGGCAACGCATAGAGACCAAAGCTGATTAGCAATTACCAGGAGCCGGGAGAGGGAGAACAGGGAGTGAGTGCTGAATAGGTGCTGAGCCTCTGCTGGGTGGTGAACAATCTGGGAATCAATCACCGTACAGCAAAATGAAGGTCATTGATGGCATTGAGTCGTCCGTGACAAAATGGTGGAAATGGTCGATGTTTTATTCCATATATCCTACCATAATAAAACTTTTAAAAATGAGAACTTCCTCTAAATAAAAGTGGTGATATAATGGGGTATATAAATAAAAAATAAACCCAAAACTCCCATTGCCTTCAAGTTGGTTCCGACTCACAGCAACCCTATAGGACTGAGTAGAACTGACCCATAGGCTTTCCAAGGCTGTCATCTTTACGGGAGCAGATCGCCCGGTCTCTTCTCCTGAGGAGTGGCTGGTAGGTTCCAACCACCAGCCTTTCAGTTAGCATCCGAGTGCTTAACCACTGCACCACCAGAGCTCCTAAATAAGGCTACGATGAAGTTAAACAAACACAAGGAATGAAATTCTGATATACACTACACGGCTGAGCCTTGAAAACATGATGCTCGAGGAGAGAAGCCAGACGCAGAAGGACAAAGCACGTATGGTCCTGTTTACAGGGACTGTGCAGAGCAGGCTGGTCCACAGGGACGGAAAGTGGATCCCTGGGTGCCAGGGGCTGGGGCTGGGGAGAGAAGGGAGCGGCTGCTGATGGGCTCGGGGTTTCTCTTAGGAGTGATGGGGTGTTAGGGGACTAGACGGTGGCACCAGCTGTACAATACTTTGTTGTTGTTCGGTGCCGTCCAGTCGGTTCCGGCTCATAGCAACCCCATGTACCACGGAGTGAAACACTGCCTGGTCCTGCACCTTCCTCACAATCGTTGTTATGCTTGAGCCCATTGTTGCAGCCACTGTGTCGGTCCACCTCCTTGAGGGTCTTCCTCTTTTTCGCTGACCCTGTACTCTGCCAAGCGTGATGTCCTTCTCCAGGGGCTGATCCCTCCTGAAACATGTCCAAAGTATGAATGTAACTAACGCGACACATTTGTATACTTAAAAATGATTAAAATGGCAAATGTTAAAACTCACTGCAGTCAAGTCAATTCTGACTCATAGCGACCCTATAGCAGAGAGCAGAACGGCCCCATGGAGTTTCCAAAGAGTGGCTGGTGGATTCGAACTGCCGACCTTTTGGTTAGCGGCTGAGCTCTTAACCACTGCACCACCAGGCCTCCAAAATGGCGAGTGTTTGGTGATGTATACTTTACCACCATGAAAAGAAAGAAGGAGGAGATTTTCCATAGAACATGCCCTCCTTCCCCAGCACCCCAAACACAGGACAGAGCCCCCCACGGGACCCAGTGTCCACGCTGCAGATGTCGACGTGTAGTGCTGTGGTTTTGTTGCAGTTTTTAAGTAGCTTCCAGAAGACGGAGCTGGAGGCCACCTGCGTGGGCTGCACGGTGCTGAGTTACAGGTGAGTCAGAGCCTCCTCTGGGGTGGGGGCACCTTGGCAGATGCCTGGGAGATTCTGGAAGATTCCAGCAGAGAGGAGCCCTCCCTGAGGACTTCTTCCCCACCTACAGGGATGGAAACACCAGCGTCCTGGTGCGGTTCCGGCTGCACTTCCTGCTGCGAGCTGTCCACACGCTGAGCCTGGGCATGGAGGAGCAAGTCCTGCAGCAGGGGCTGCGGGCCAGGCTTGGGGACCATGGGGTCCCCCTGGCTGCCTACGGCACCATCGTGTCCGCCGAGCTCACTGGTGAGTGGGAGACAGACGGAAATACTCAGGAGGTGCTGGCAGAGGAGCCAGGGGACCCCTGCTGTGTCGCTGTGGTTTGACGTTGTGTTAAACTTCGTCGTTGCTGTTAACTGTGGTTGTTAGCAGCTATCTTAGTTACCTCCTGCTGCTATATCAAAAATACTACAAGGGGGTGGCTTTAACAGAAATTCATTTTCTCACAGTTTAGGAGTCTAGAAGCCCAAATTTAGGGCACTGGCTCTAGGGGAAGGCTTTCTGTCTTCTGGGCCTGGAGGAAGGTCCTTTCCTCTTCTGAGCTTCATCTCCTGGGCAATCTTCATGTGGCTTGGCATCTCACTTCCCCCATCCCTGCTTCTCCTTCTGCTTGCTTGTTTAGTCTCTTTTATATTTCAAAATAGATTGACTCAAGTTCCACCGTAATCCTGCCTCATTAACATAACAAACACAACCCATTCACAAATGGGATTATGACCACAGGCAGAGGTTAGGATTTACAACACATCACACACACACACAAAAAAGCGGAGGTTAATTACATTAGATCACAAAATGGAGGACAACCAGACAATACTGGGAATCATGGCCCAGCCAAGTTGACCCATGTTATTTGGGGACACAATTCAATCCATGGCAGGAACTTTTTCCCATCAAGGGTAAGGAAGTAAATATTTTCAGCTTTTCGGGCCAGACAGCCTCTGTCTTGACAACTCAATCTTGCTGTTGCAGCACGCGAACAGCCACGTGTAAACAAATGGGCATGACTATATGCCAATAAAACTTTATTTACAAAAACAAACAGGGGGCCGGATTTTTGGCCCAGGGGTTGTAGTTTGCAGACCTCGGTATAGAAAAAAGAGTAAACGCTATGCTAGAAAATTCTGATTCAGTTGTGATTTGCAAGCTGGAAATCAGTTCAGACTGTGGTCAGATTTTAAAGATTTTTGACCGTGATCTTGCTCTTCAGGACACTCGACTTGAGGTCTTAGTAACCATGACACCAGTGCTGTCTTATAGAACTTTCCATGATGGTGGAAATGCTCTAGATCTGTGCTGTCTAGCATGGTAGCCACCAGCCCCACGTGGCTATTGAGCGCTTGTCACGTGGCCCATGCGACTGAGGAACGGGCGGTTTCATTCGATTTCACTTTAATGATTTGAATTAGAATTTAAGCGTCTCTCCTACTGAACAGCACAGCCCTATGCTTTGTTCCGCCAACTGCTGGCAACGAGATGTTCTCAAAAGAATTTTGCTGCTAACTGGATGAGCTGATCTTTTCTCCCTTTCACTGCAGGAAGCCAAATGGAGCCACTTACAGAAAGAGACTTAAAATCAGGTATGTTCTTCTCTCTGGCGAGAGCTCCTTGCCATCAGCTCCATCTTTCCGCCTGCATTTGCCCCCTCCATGGCTCCCTAAGACTTCTTTCCAGTGAACAAATAAAATCCCTAAACCAAACCAACCCCAGTGCTATTGAGTCAACCTCAGCTGATGGCGACCCCACGTGAGTCAGAGCAGAACTGTGCTCCACAGGGTTTTCAAGGGCTGATTTTGCAGAAGCAGATTGCCAGGTCTTTCTTCTGCAGCACTGCTGGGTGGGTTTGAACCACCAACCTTTAGGTTAGTAGTTGAGCGCAAATCATTTGCGCCATTGGGCAAATATTAGGTTTTCTTTTAAAATAATTTATATTATTCTTCTTGTCGTTGTTGAGAATATACACACCAGAACATATACCAATTCAACAGTTTCTACACGTACCATTCGATGACACTGAGTTGTACAACCATTCTCACCCTCCTTTTCTGAGTTGTTCCTTCCCTATTAACATACACTCACTGCCCCCTAAGCTTCCTATCTAATCTTTCAAGCTACTGTTGTTAATTGTATCCCACATACCACATAGATAGTTCTTAAAAGAGCACACATTCTTTACTAATTAAGCTAAATTATTGTTTGGTTTTAAGAAAACTTCAGGGGATATTTTTTAGTTTAAGGTTTAAAGTTTTCTACCACAATAGTTTCAGAAGTACATACAGCCTCCGTGGCTCCAGAAAGTCTGGAGTCCATGAGAATTTGAAAGTCTGTTCTGCATCTTCCCCCTTTTGATCAGGAATCTTCTATAGAATTTTTTATCAAAATGTTCAGTAATAGTAGCTGGGCACCACCCAGTCCTTCTGGTCTCATAGCAAAGGAGACAGTTGTTTATGGAGACAGTCAGCCACACATTCCATTTCCTCCTCCTGGTCCTGACTCTCCTTCTTCCTGTTTCTCCAGGTGAATAGAAACCAATTGTTGTGCCTTGGATGGCCGCTTGCAAGCTTTTAAGACCCCAGGCACTATGCAACAAACTAGGAGGTAGAACAGAAGCTCTAAACAAGTTATCAGATCAATGCCCCATGAAATCATGACCCTAAACCTCCAAACCAAGGAACCAAATCCCATGAGGTGCTAGGTTGTACATAAGCAGCCTCACCAGCTACTTCGTTGCTGTTGTTGTAAAAATATCTACCACACAACTTTTGCCAAATATTGGTCTTGCTCCCCAGCCTCCTGTGGGGCAGATAGATTCATAGTTCTGTGTGAGCAGAGAATTTAAAGGAGGAGCCATTTCGAATTACACGTGGTGGAGTGTGATTAAAAGAAAACATTGTTTTTTGGAAAAGAGGCAGAAGGCTATCATTAAAAAAGCAGAAAGGAAAAAGAAGAGAGTGCTGGTCACCTGGGATCTCATCACTGGTAATATTTTGCTGACGTCAGTTCCAGCTAACTCAGCACATATGCACAGATGAATTTATTTAGCTTCACACCAGTGGTTCTGTGAGCATGTGGTACTACTATCTGGCCATGGTGCTAGCTGAAATTTCCGTGCTAATTCTTTGCGCTAATTCTGAGAATATTATTTCAGAAATAGTCAGAGCTAAGGAAATAGGGTCACTGTGGGTTGGAACAGCCTCAATGGCAACGATTTTAAGCAAACGAGAGAAGCTTTCTATGCTCTGAGTTTCTGAGTGAAGAGTGTTGCACCACTGAGGCCGGGAGATATGGTGACGTGCAAGAATTTGGTTCTTCTATGTCCACAGGTCATTGTCCTGGAAACGCCTTTTCCTGTGGGAACAGCCAGTGTGTCAGCAAGGTGAACCCAGAGTGTGACGACAGAGTGGACTGTGCCGACGGCTCCGATGAGGCCCACTGTGGTCAGTCTGGGCTGGATTCCAGGCCACGTCCCCTTCTCAGGGTCAGCTGACACCATGTAGCTCAAGATCCAACCATGAATCCCGTTGTTGGCATAGGTTATCTGGTGTGGCCCAAGTCCCCACCATGAATTCCATTGTTTGCATAGCCCATCTGGTGTAGTCCAAGGGCTCATCATGAATCCCACTGCTGGCATAAACCATCTGGGGTAGCACCAGGACCCTACCATTGTTGTCATAGACCATCTGCGGTAGCCCAAGCCCCCCCCTCCACGGATCCCTTTGTTGGCATAACCCATCTGGGGTGACCTAAGGACCCCTACCATAGATCCCACTGTTGGCATAGACTATTTGGCCTGGTCTAAGCCCCCACCATAAACCCTACTGTTGACATAGACTACCTGGGGTGGCCCAAGACCTGAGGTATAGAAAAACACTTTGATCAGGGAAGGTATTCCAAGCCTTTAGAAATTATCATCTAGGTGCTAGTCAAGGGCCAAATTTTCTCTGGAATGTGGAGAGTTTGGACTACCCAGGCCTGCTAAGTTTACCCTTTACTGTGCAGCAACATTAGCTGCGATCAGGACGCCAGAAGGAGGGGTCCTTGTGGGGAGGAGGATGAAGAAAAAGTCTACCAGACAACCAGAAGCATGAGAGAGCAAAGATTCAATTCTTTGATTTATCAGTCAGCTCAGCTCATATTCATCTCAGGGGCATTTGTGAGGTTCCCACCCTGAACCCAGCAGCCATTCGTAAATGATACAGCAAAGTGTAACATGGCGGGCAGAGGGAAGAGGCCGGGCTGGGGGAGAGAGAGGCTTCCTGGGGAGAAGCCTTTCTTGTGCCTGTGACCTTGGATGTTTGACCTCTGTGGGCACACGAGGCAGCTGAAAGACGTGAATGGGGTGGGAAGGGGAGACCCCAGAGGTGTCAGGAAGGTCAAGTTTGAGGGACATCTGTTGCCAGGTGAAAATCCCAGGTTCTGCTTGGCACGACTCATTACAGCCAATAAACAAGAGGCCGAGTTGGGAGAGTAGAAAGGCGCCTTCATTTTGTTGTGCAAAGAAGGAATCAGTTGGGGCTACTGCCTCCAATACTGCTCACAGACAGCTTGGGGAGGTGGGTTTTTACAGAGAGCAGACAAGGAAACGTAAATATATCATGAATATTCAGGGTTGACCTTTGAGCAGGCGTCCAGAGCTTGGGAATGACAATGCATTTTCTCTAGACAAGAGTTTGATTCCCTGGGAAGGAGGAAGAAGTCGATTTTCCTTCACTAGCATGTTAAGTCTCCACCCAGAGGCGGAGCGTTCATCTGTATTTTGCAATTCCTGAGCTAAAAGGTCACTTTAAGTGCTAAGATGGCATTGAAAATCTGCTAAAACCGCTTGAGGCCAGCCATGGCCGTTCTGTGGTTATCTTGTCAGGGACCATTTCAGAAGAGTGTGCAGCTTATTCTGCCCAGTGTAGGATAGGCCAGAGCAGCTGTCTCCTAGAAGGGCTGACCCCTGAGGCTGCTTGTCTCACCTTGAACTTGGGGGCAGCTGAGATGAGAGACGCTGAGACGCACGGGCCCAGCGGGTTCTTGGAGTCCTGGTTGGTGACCTCCTCTCTTGCAGACTGTGGTTTGCAACCTGCCTGGAGGATGGCCAGGAGGATCGTGGGCGGTGTGGAAGCGTCCCCAGGGGAGTTCCCGTGGCAAGTCAGCCTCCGTGAAAACGACGAGCACTTCTGTGGGGCCGCCATCGTGGGCGCGAGATGGCTGGTGTCTGCCGCCCACTGCTTCAACGAGTAAGGCCCCCTCCTCAGGCTCGCACGTCCAGCTGGCTGTACCACAGGGCAGAGGCTCGTACAGGGCCGGCCCTTCTGGGCTGAGTCACCATCGGGCACCTTTATCTGTAATTAGTGCCATAAGGGAGCCGCGGTGGCGCAGTGGTTAACAGCTCGGCTGCTCACCAAAAGGTCGGCAGTTGAAATCCACCAGCCACTCCTTGGAAACCCTATGGGGCAGTTCTACTCTGTCCTGCAGCGTCACGGTGAGTCAGAATCGACTCGACAGCAACGGGATTTGGTTTGGTGCCGTAAGGGACTCCCAGGAACAACAGCAGGACAGTCTCTCGTCTTGGTAGTTCTTGAGCTGCGGAAGAGCATCCTAAGGATGATAGTGGGGGCAGTGGTGGTTCAGGGGGAGAATTCTCGCCCTCCATGCAGGGGACTCGGGTTCGATTCCCGGCCAATGCGCCTCACACACGGTCACCACCCGTCTGTCCGGGGAGGCTTCTGTGTTGCTGTGATGCTGAACAGGTTTCAGCGGAGCTTCCAGACTAAGGCAGACTAGGAAGAAAGGCCTGGTAATTAATTTGCAAAAATCGGCCAATGAAAATACTGGGGAACCCAGTTCTACTCACACACGTGGAGTTGCCTCAGTTGCCTCACCCTCATCCCAGCCCTGTTAGATTCTGTCTTTATTTTAAAATTTGATATTTTGTTCATCTTGGGTATTTTTGCATGCATGTTGATATTTTATAATAGTGCCTTACAATATTATTTGTCTCAGTGACGGGATTTGGGGCCTCCCCTCAACAGCGGTGCCCAAGGTGAGTGCCTCGCTCTCCACGCCCCTCCCCGGCCCTGGTCCACGGGGGCTCTGAGCTGAGCCTTTGCCCCTGCAGATTCCAGCACCAGACAGAGTGGGTGGCCTACGTGGGCACGACCTACCTCGGTGGCTCGGAGGCCAGCACCGTGCGGGCCCGGGTCTCTCGGATCATCAAGCACCCCTTGTACAACGCCGACACGGCCGACTTCGACGTGGCGGTGCTGGAGCTGGCCGGCCCGCTGCCCTTCAGCAGACACATCCAGCCCGTGTGCCTCCCGGCCGCCTCGCACAGCTTCCCACCCCGGAAAAAGTGCCTCATCTCCGGCTGGGGCTACCTCAAGGAGGACTTCCGTAAGCGTGTCTTGTTTGATCTCGTTTATTATTTTGTGTGTTGCGGTTTTTATTATTATTATTATTTTTTTGGTAAAAATATACACAGCAAAACCCACTCCCATTCCACCACTTCTAGACATACTGACCAGGGAGTGACGTCAGTCACATTCTTCACATTGTGTCACTGTTCTCCTTATTCCTGTTCTCTTTGTTTCACTTCTGTTGACTTAAACTCCCTGCCCCCCAAACTTCTCATCTGTGCTTTAAAATAGCCATTGAAGACGAATGGATAAACAAACTGTGGTACACACACAGAATGGAGTATTGCCCAATGACAAAGAACAACGATGACTCTGCAAAGTATCTCACAACATGGGTGAATCTGGATGCCATTATGCTGAGTGAAATAAGTCGATCACAGAAGGACAAATGTTGTATGAGACCACTACTATAAAAAACTCATGAAAAAGTTTACACGCAGAATGAAACAATCTTTGATGGTTACAAGGGGTGGGGATGGAAAAACACTAAATAGATGGTAGATAAGCGGTACCTTTGGTGAAGGGTAAGACAGTACACAATACTGGGGAAGCCAGAACAACTTATACAAGGCAAGGTCATGGTACAAACTCCCTGAGGGACCAAACTGCTGGGCTGAGGGCTGTGGGGACCATGGTCTCAGGGAACATCTAGCTCAATTGGCATAATATAGTTTATAAAGAAAATGTTCTACGTCCTATGTTGGTGAGGTCGAAGGTTGGAACCCACCAGCCGTTCCAGGGGGGAAAGATGTGGCCGTCTGCTTCTGTAAAGATGACAGCCTTGGAAACCCTGTGGGACAGTTCTACTCTATCTCACAGGGTCGCTATGAGTTGGAATCGACTTGATGGCCATGGGTTTGTTTTTTTATTTTGGTTTAAGCACTCTAAAAGGAGTCCCTCAGTGATGCAAACAGTTAAGTGCTTGGTAGTTAACTGAAAGGCTGGAGGTTCGAACCCACCGGAGGTGCCTCAGAAGAAGGGCCTGGTGATCTCCTTCTGAACGGTCACAGTGTAACCAAACAAGGGCTCTTGTCCTGTCCTGTTAGCCAGTCAGAATAAGACAGATGTCACACCACCGGTCGCAAGGGAAACAAAAAGTGGAAATTTGTTGTTTGTACAAACAAGGAGCAAAGTGGGGCCTAGCAAAGGAAAGACCACACACTCCCAGCCCAGGAGAGCTTGGAGCTTTTATCCCCTCCAGTCCCCGGGGGGCGGACTGGCACCCAAAATCTGACATCCCGGCCCCTCCCATGTCCATATTTGGAGATCCACGTGCTCAGTCCTCTTGCAAAGGAAGGGAACTTCTCGCTTTGCAAATGGCCTCCGGTGTAGCTGTGTGCTATGGCAACTAAAAACAACAAGCCACAAGCTAGTCTAGCGAGTGTATGAGTATATGTAGATGTTGTCTATAAATGACTATCGTGCCTGGGGTCGGGGAGTCCCTGTGTAGGAAGCCCTGTTGTTAGGTGCTGTCGAGTCGGTTCCGACTCATAGCGACCCTCTGCACAACAGAACGAAACACTGCCCGGTCCAGCGCCATCCTTACAATCGTTGTTATGCTTGAGCTCATTGTTGCAGCCACGGTGTCAATCCATCTCATTGAGGGTCTTCCTCTTTTCCGCTGACCCTGTACTCTGCCAAGCATGATGTCCTTCTCCAGGGACTGATCCCTCCTGAAAACACGTCCAAAGTATGTAAGAGCAGTCTCGCCATCCTTGCCTCTAAGGATCACCCTGGCTGCACTTCTTCCTAGACAGATTTGTTCGTTCTTTTGGCAGTCCACGGTGTATTCAATATTCTTCGCCAACACCACAATTCAAAGGTGTCAACTCTTCTTTGGTCTTCCTTATTCATTGTCCAGCTTTCACATGCGTATGACGTGATTGAAAATACCATGGCCTGGGTCAGGCGCACCTTAGTCTTCAAGGTGACATCTTTGCTCTTCAACACTTTGAAGAGGTCCTTTGCAGCAGATTTGCCCAATGCAACGTGTCTTTTGATTTCCTGACTGCTGCTTCCATGGCTGTTGATTGTGGATCCAAGTAAAATGAAATCCTTGACAACTTCAATCTTTTCTCCGTTGATCATGATGTTGCTCATTGGTCCAGTTGTGAGGATTTTTGTTTTCTTTATGTTGAGGTGTAAGCCATACTGAAGGCTGTGGTCTTTGATCTTCATTAGTAAGTGCTTCAAGTCCTCTTCACTTTCAGCAAGCAAGGTTGTGTCATCTGCATAACACAGGTTGTTAGTGAGTCTTCCTCCAATCCTGATGCCCCGTTCTTCTTCATATAGTCCAGCTTCTCGGATGATTTCTTCAGCATACAGATTAAACAGGTATGCTGAAAAAATACAACCCTGACGCACACCTACCCTGACTTTAAACCAATCAGTATCCCCTTGTTCTGTCCAAACAACTGCCTCTTGATCTATGTAAAGGTTCCTCATGAGCACAATTAAGTGTTCTGGAATTCCCAGTCTTCGCAACGTTATCCATAGTTTGTTAAGATCCACACAGTCGAATGCCTTTGCATAGTCAATAAAACACAGGTAAACATTCTGCTGGTATTCTCTGCTTTCAGCCAGGATCCATCTGACATCAGCAATGATATCCCTGGTTCCATGTCCTCTTCTGAAACCGGCCTGAATTTCTGGCAGTTCCCTGTCGATATACTGCTGCAGCCGTTTTTGAATAATCTTCAGCAAAATTTTGCTTGCATGTGATATTAATGATATTGCTCTATAATTTGCACATTCGGTTGGATCACCTTTCTTGGGAATAGGCATAAATATGGATCTCTTCCAGTCAGTTGGCCAGGAAGCTGTCTTCCATATTTCTTGGCATAGATGAGTGAGCACCTCCAGCGCTGCATCTGTTTGTTGAAACATCTCAATTGATATTCCATCAGTTCCTGGAGCCTTGTTTTTCGCCAATGCCTTCAGAGCAGCTTGGACTTCTTCCTTCAGTACCATCGGTTCCTGATCATATGCCACCTCTTGAAATGGTTGAATATCAACTAATTCTTTTTGGTATAATGACTCTGTATTCCTTCCATCTTCTTTTTTTTATATATATATATAATTTTTATTGAACTTCAAGTGAATGTTTACAAATCAAGTCAGTCTGTCACATATAAGTTTATATACACCTTACTCCATACTCCCACTTTCTCTCCCCCTAATGAGTCAGCCGTTCCAGTCTCTCCTTTCGTGACAATTTTGCCAGCTTCCAACCCTCTCTACCCTCCCATCCCCCCTCCAGACAGGAGATGCCAATAGTCTCAAGTGTCCACCTGATACAAATAGCTCACTCTTCATCAGCATCTCTCTCCTACCCACTGCCCAGTCCCTTCCATGTCTGATGAGTTGTCTTCGGGGATGGTTCCTGTCCTGGGCCAACAGAAGGTTTAGGGACCATGACCGCCGGGATTCCTCTAGTCTCAGTCAGACCATTAAGTATGGTCTTTTTGCGAGAATTTGGGGTCTGCATCCCACTGATCTCCTGCTCCCTCAGGGGTTCTCTGTTGTGCTCCCTGTCAGGGCAGTCATCGGTCTTCCATCTTCTTTTGATGCTTCCTGCGTCGTTTAATATTTTCCCCACGGAATCCTTCACTATTGTAACTGGAGGCTTGAATTTTTTCTTCAGTTCTTTCAGCTTGAGAAACACCGAGCATGTTCTTGAAATCTTCTCTTCAGCTTTTTTACTTCATCAGTTCTTCCTTTTGCTTTAGCTGCTCAACGTTCATGAGCAAGTTTCAGAGTCTCCTCTGACATCCATCTTGGTCTTTTCTTTCTTTCCTGTCTTTTCAGTGACCTCTTGCTTTCTTCATGGATGATGTCCTTGATGTCATTCCACAACTCGTCTGGTCTGTGGTCACTAGTGTTCAATGCGTCAAATCTATTCTTGAGATGATCTCTAAATTCAGGTGGGATATACTCAAGGTCATATTTTGGCTCTCGTGGACTTGCTCTGATTTTCTTCAGTTTCAGCTTGAACTTGTATATGAGCAATTGATGGTCTGTTCCATAGTTGGCCCCTGGCCTTGTTCTGACTGATGATATTTAGCTTTTCCATCGTCTCTTTCCACAGATGTAGTCAATTTGATTCCTGTGTGTTCCATCTCATGAGGTCCATGTGTACAAAAAACAGTCGCCCTTTATTTGGTGAAAAAAGGTATTTGCAATGCAGAAGTGGTTGGTCTTGCAAAATTCTATCATTCGATCTCTGGCATTGTGTCTATCACCAAGGCCATATTTTCCAACTACTGATCCTTGTTCTTTGTTTCCAACTTTTGCATTCCAGTCGCCAGTAATTATCAATGCATCTTGACTGAATATCAACTGAGATGTTTCAACAAATAGATGCAGCGCTGGAGGTGCTTACTCGTCTATGCCAAGAAATACGAAAGACAGCTTCCTGGCCAACTGACTGGAAGAGATCCATATTCATGCCTATTCCCAAGAAAGGTGATCCAACCAAATGCGGAAATTATAGAACAATATCATTAATATCACCTGCAAGCAAAATTCTGCTGGAGATCATTCAAAAACGGCTGCAGCAGTATATCGACAGCGAACTGCCAGAAATTCAGGCCGGTTTCAGAAGAGGACATGGAACCAGGGATATCATTGCTAATGTCAGCAGAGAATACCAGAAGGATGTTTACCTATGTTTTATTGATTATGCAAAGGCGTTCGACTGTGTGGATCGTAATAAACTATGGATAGCACTGCAAAGACTGGGAATTCCAGAACACTTAGTTGTGCTCATGAGGAACCTTTACATAGATCAAGAGGTGGTTGTTCAGACAGAACAAAGGGATACTGATTGGTTTAAAGTCAGGAAAGGTGTGTGTCAGGGTTGTATCCTTTCACCACGCCTATTTAATCTGTATGCTGAACAAATAATCTGAGAAGCTGGACTATATGAAGAAGAACAGGGCATCAGGATTGGTGGAAGGCTCATTAACAACCTGTGTTATGCAGATGACACAACCTTGCTTGCTGAAAGTGAAGAGGACTTGAAGCACTTACTAATGAAGATCAAAGACCACAGCCTTCAGTATGGCTTACACCTCAACATAAAGAAAACAAAAATCCTCACAGCTGGACCAATGAGCAACATCATGATAAATGGATAAAAGGTTGAAGTTGTCAAGGATTTCATTTTACTTGGATCCACAATCAACAGCCATGGAAGCAGCAGTCAAGAAATTAAAAGATGCATTGCATTGGGTAAATCTGCTGCGAAGGACCTCTTCAAAGCATCGAAGAGCAAAGATGTCACCCTGGAAACTAAGGTGCCCCTGACCCAAGCCATGGTATTTTCAATCACATCATATGCATGTGAAAGCTGGACAATGAAAAAGGAAGACCGAAGAAGAGTTGACACCTCTGAATTGTGGTGTTGGTGAAGAATATTGAATATACCACGGACTGCCAAAAGAACGAACAAATCTGTCTTGGAAGAAGTACAACCAGAATGCTCCTTAGAGGCAAGGATGGCGAGACTGCACCTTACATACTTTGGACATGTCGTTAGGAGGGATCAGTCCCTGGAGAAGGACATCATGCTTGGCAGAGTACAGGGTCAGTGGAAAAAAGGAAGACCCTCAATGAGATGGATTGACACAGTGGCTGCAACAATGAGCTCGAGCATAACAACGATTGTAAGGATGGCTCAGGACCGGGCAGTGTTTCGTTCTGTTGTGCATGGGATCACTATGAGTTAGAACCGACTTGACGGCTCCTAACAACAACAACATGAGACCAAATGGTCAACAATTATTTTAAAACAAAGATGAGAATGTTAGGGGGCAGGGAAACTAGATTAATGGAAATGGAACAACTAGAATGGAAATAATGAGAACGTTCACACGCTGTGAAGAATGTAACCCATGTCTCTGAATAACTTGTGTAGAAATTGTTGAATGGGAACCTAAACTGCTGTGTAAACCACCAAAAACACAATAAAATATTATTTAAAAGAGAGGGGGATGATAATGGAGAAGAATAAGGCAGGGATGGGGAGCAAGCAGAGGACGGGCCAAAGTTTTAAATAGGGAGGTCAGACGAGGCCTTGTTGAGAAAGGAGGTGAAGGAGGCAGCCACACAGATACCACAGCATGTACAAAGGCCCTGAGGTCAGAGCATGCTTGGTGGGCGAGAAGAGCATGTACAAAGGCCCTGAGGTCAGAGCATGCTTGGTGGGCGAGAAGAGCATGTACAAAGGCCCTGAGGTCAGAGCATGCTTGGTGGGCGAGAAGAGCATGTACAAAGGCCCTGAGGTCAGAGCATGCTTGGTGGGCGAGAAGAGCATGTACAAAGGCCCTGAGGTCAGAGCATGCTTGGTGGGCGAGAACAGCATGTACAAAGGCCCTGAGGTCAGAGCATGCTTGGTGGGCGAGAACAGCATGTACAAAGGCCCTGAGGTCAGAGCATGCTTGGTGGGCGAGAACAGCATGTACAAAGGCCCTGAGGTCAGAGCATGCTTGGTGGGCGAGAAGAGCAGCAAGGAGGCCCCTGAGGCTGGGGTTGATCAGGATAGAGGGGGAGCAAGGTTGCACTGTTGAGACTTGGGCTTTTGTGCTGAGCCAGAGGGGAAGCGCCAGTGGGTTTGAGGAGAAGGACGGCCACGATCTGATTTAGCGTTTTGAACGAGCACTGGCTGCCGGGCTAAGACTAGATTTCAGCAGACAGGTTACAGAGTAACAGCAGAAGCAGGACGACCGGCTGCGAGACAACTGGGATGACCCAGGCAAGGAATGATGGTTGCCTGGCTCGGAGGCGAGGCGCGGGCAGATTCTGGATATATTTTAGGGGTCGCATCGATGTGCAGCAAGAGAGGGTAGACTGGAGGCTGGCTCCGAGGTTTGGAGCCAGAGAACCTGCAAAGATGGAGCTGGCATCCCCCGAGGTGGGGGAGGCCGACAGAGCAGGTTTGGGAGGGGAGCTAGGAGCCCAGGGTAGATGTGCTAAGTTTGATGCCTCTTGGCTTTCTGGCTGGAGAGTGTTAGCTGTGGGCATTTGGGGCATCTTTGGGCGGTGCAAACTCTGAAAGCACTTGGCTGCTCACCAAAAGGTTGGCAGTTCAAGTCCACCCAGAAGCCCCTCAGAAGAAAGACCTGATGATCTGCTTTTGAAAAATGAGCCGCCGAAAACCCCACAGTTCTCCTCTGACACACCTGGGGTCACCATGAGTCAGAGTCGATTCGACACACTTTTTTTTTTTTTTGCCCTTTGCTAGTCTTTGAGCTGGGTGCTGCTAGCAGTCCTGTTTGCAGCTGGGGAAACCGAGGCACGGGGTGACACCTTTCAGCCCCCAGCTCGAGGCATCTGCCTAGGGCTGCAGAGCCTGACCACCTTGTCTCTCCCCACCCTGAGCAGTGGTTAAGCCAGAGGTGCTGCAGAAAGCCACCGTGGAGCTGCTGGACCAAGCCCTGTGCACCAGTCTCTATGGCCACTCGCTCACGGACCGGATGGTGTGCGCCGGCTACCTGGACGGCAAAGTGGATTCCTGCCAGGTGAGCCCTGAAGCCTGGAGGTTCTGGGAACCCTTTGAACCAGCCTGTGGCTAGTGTCTACCGTGTAGCTTCAGAATGTTCTAGAACAGGAAGAAAAAACAAAGCCAGGAATGGTCTAGAATGTTCTAGAAAAAGAATGTTCTAGAACAGAAAAATATGTTCTAGATCAGAAAGGGGGCTGGGAACAGCCCCCAAGCTTCTGCATCGTTGCTCCCCTCAAAAAGAAGTTCAGTCCCCTCTGCCCAGAAAAATGCACATGTCGACTGATGGACACTTGTTCTGGAGAAATTCTAAAGGAACTGGGATAGTGGGGGTAGAACCAAACTGGGCATCGGGGTCTGCTTTGCTTGTTCTTAAAATAGTGCCATGATGATCTATTGTGAGCTGCCATCAAGTCGGATCCTACTCGTGGCGACCCCACGCACAACAGAACGAAACGCTGCCCAGTCCTGCGCCATCTTCACGATCGTTGGTCTGCTCGAGCCCATGGTTGCGGCCGCTGTGTATCTTGAGTGCCTTCTACCCTAGGAGGCTCATCTTGCAGCACTATATTGGACAATGTTCTATTGTGATCTGTAGGGTTTTCATTGGCTGGTTTTCAGAAGCAGATAGCCAGGTCTTTCTTCCTAGTCTGTCTTAGTCTGGAAGCTCTGCTGAAACCTGTCCACCGTGCGCGACCCTGCTGGTATTTGAAATACTGATGGCAGAGCTTCACCAAAGCTACCACCACATGACACGCTGACAGATGGGGGGTGGGTAATGATCTTACAAAAGCTCAACCCTGGCTGTGCTTTTCCTCTGCCCTCGGTGGCCCCAGGTGGCCTGGAAGGCTGCCCACGATGGGGTCCCTGTGCCCATCAATGACTCTCATGTTCAGGGTAGGGGGGCCCTACAGGAAGCCCAAGGGCCCCAAGTTCAGGCTTTGCTTCCAGGGTGTGACCTGGATTTTTTTTTTTTTTTTTGCATTCATTTTGATTTTTTTAAATAATAGCATGGCAATAGTACTTATCTTGATGACTGGGATTTTGGGCACCCAGCTTCTTGCTGTTGTTAGGTGGCGTCAAGTCGGTTCCGACTCATAAAGACGCTACGTACAACAAAACAAAACACCGCCCGGTCCTGCACCATCCTCACAATTGTTGTTATACTTGAGCCTGTTGTTGGAGCCACTGCATCAATCCATTTGAGGGTCTTCCTCTTTTCCGCTGACCCTCTACTTTACTAAGCATGATGTCCTTCTCCAGGGACTGATCCCTCCTGACAACATGTCAAAGTATGTAAGACACAGTGTCGCCATCCTTGCTTCTAAGGAGCATTCTGGTCAAACTTTTTCCGGGACAGATTTGTTCGTTCTTTTGGCAGTCCATGGTATATTCAATACTCTTCGCCAGCACCACAATTCAAAGGCATCAGTTCTTCTTCGGTCTTCCTGATTCATCGTCCAGCTTTCGCATGCATAGAAGGCAACTGAAAAGCCCATGGCTTGGGTCAGGCGCACCTTAGTCTTTAAGGTGACATCTTTGCTTTTCAACACTTTAAAGAGGTCTTTTGCAGTAGGTTTGCCCAATGCAATGCGTCTTTTTATTTTTTCACTGCTGCTTCCATGGGCGCCCAGCTTAGCACGTGTAAATGCGCCTGGCTACCCTCCTTCCCCTCAAAAAGGGGACTTCCATGAGGGCAGGAGAGTCCCTGGGTGGTGCAAAGGTTAGCCGGTCAGCTACTAACGGAAAGGCTGGCAGTTCAAACCGACCCAGGGGCACCTTGGAAGAAAGGGCTGGCAATCAGCTCCTGAAAGGTCACAGCCCCGAAACCCTGTGGAGCAGTGGTACTCCGCACACGTACGGGGTGCCGGGAGTCAGGATCGACTTGATGGCAACTAGCAACAGCTACGTTAGTACAGGGACTGTCCCCACCACCTGGTCGGATAGAAGGTGGGTAGGCTTTAGACTGACTGAAAGAGATCTTAAAGAGTCCCTAGTCCAACTGTCTCATTTGATTTGTTATTATTTTTGTAATCAATGATTTTGGTGAAAATACGCACAGCGAAACCCGCTCCCATTCATTGCACAGTCCCTACAGACGGATCCTTGACATGGTTACATTCTTTACATTGTGTCAACATTCCAGCTATTTCTGTTCTGGTTATCTCACTCGGCTTAACTTCAACTCCCTGCCCCCCAACCTTCTCCTCTGTGGTTCAGAACAGCTGTTGTCCATTTGGTCTTACACAGATGATTCTTTAAAAGAGGGCAGTACTCAAGGGCAACAGTCTTTAGGGTTTGAGCTAAACTGTTACTTAGTTTAAAAGTGACTTCAAGGGATAGTTTCAATTCCAGGTTTGAAGAGTAACTCGGGGGCCATGATCTCCTAGACGCCAACCTGAACAGATTGGGTAATTTTGTTTTATTTTTACAGAAGAGGAAACCGAGGTTCTGAGATGGTTATTCTTTGGCTAATTTGCTTGGTGAGCTTGTCTGGAGAGCGGTCCAGGGTGCCAGTGCGCTGCTTGTGCTCCGGTCCTGCAGCTCTGGGGTTTGAACAGGCTGCTGGTGGGGAGCCCCAGCCCATTGCGAACATGTGCCTTTGTCTCCTAGGGCGACTCAGGAGGCCCCCTGGTCTGTGAGGAGCCTTCCGGAAGGTTCTTCTTGGCGGGCATCGTGAGCTGGGGAATCGGTTGTGCAGAAGCCCGGAGGCCAGGGGTCTATGCCCGCATGACCAGGCTTCGTGACTGGATCCTGGAGGCCATCACCATGGCCAGCATGCCCCTGGCCCCCACCGTGGCTCCTGCCCCCGCTACCCCCAGTGGTGCCTGGCCCACCAGCCCCGAGAGTCCCACGGCCGACACCCCTACCAGACCCATGCTGACTCCCAGCACGGCGCCCCTGACCTTGGCCACCGCCTCCAAGCCACAAGGTATCTTCCGGGGAGACAGGAAAAAGTAGGTGTCATCACCTGTGCCAGGTCAGATCACTTAGTACTGGCTTTCTGAAGCACTCCGTGGCAAGAAGATTGGTGATTGCTTAGTGGTATCTGTCCTGAGCACAGACATGGACAAATGTTACTGGCTGGCCATCCAGTCATCATTTTTATTATTTTCAAGTATAGTATACTTTGGGAGCCATAGTGGTGCAATGGTTAAGCACTCAGCTGCTAACTGAAAGGTTGGCGGTTCGAGCCTATCCGTGGCTCTAAGGAAGAAAAGACCTGGCAATCTGCTTATGTAAAGATGACAACCTAGGAAACACTACAGGGCCGTTCTCCTCTGTCACATGGGGTTGCTATGAGTCGGAATTGACTCAACAGCACACAACATAATATAATTTATATTTTGTAATAACTAAGTATATAATATACTTTATATTTTATAATATAGTAAGTATAGTACACTTTATAGTATATGTGCCTGGTAAATCCATGCAGTACAAGAGGATACACATAGACTATCTCTGAAAGGTCCACAAGAAGCTGGTAACAGAGATTGTAGGGTCAGGATTGTAGTGGGAAAGACAATGACTTTTAGCTCCCCCCGCCCTGGCCTCCTAGATACCCCTTCTGGGACTAACCAGTGGGGTCTGTTTCCTGAGTACCCGTCCAGAAACACTATTCATAGAGAGCGCTTATGTCCATGTTTTAATTTTTGAGTGCTCACTTCTTTTTTTCCAGAATGTTCCCAGACATTTCTTGCATGTTTATTTTTCCATGTGAAGAGTAGAGTCAGCTTCTCTAATTTTAAAAGTTGTCGAAGTTACAGCTTGATTGAGGGAGAATGGATTGTTGTCGTTGCGTTGACCCCAGCAGAACGGTGCTACACAGGGTTTTCGATGGCTGGTTTTTGGGAAGTAGGTCGCTAGTCCTTTTTTCTTTTTTATTGTACTTTTGATGAAGGTTTATAGAGCAAACTAGTTTCTCATTAAATAGTTGGTACACATACTGTTTTGTGACATTGGTTGCCAACCCCACAACATGTCAACACTCCCTTCTCAACCTCGGGTTCCCTATCACCAGCCTTCCTGTCCTCTCCTGCCTTCTAGTCCTTGCCCCTGGGCTGGCGTGTCATTTATTCTTGTTTTATTTTATGGGCCTGTCTAAGCTTCGGCTGAAGGGTGAGCCTCAGGAGTGACTTCATTACTGAGCTAAAAGGGTATCTGGGGGCCATACTCTTGGGGTTTTTCTAGTCTCTGTCAAACCAGTAAGTCTGGTCTTTTTTTGTGAGTTAGAATTTTGTTCTACACTTTTCTCCAGCTCTGTCTGGGACGCTCTATTGTGATCCCTGTCAGAGCAGTCAGTGGTGGTAGCCGGGCACCATCCAGCTGCTCTGGACTCTGTCTGGTGGAGGCCGTGCTAGCTGTGGTCCATTAGTCCTTTGGACTCATCTTTCCCTCTTTTCTTTAGTTTTCTTCATTCTCCCTTGCTCCTGATTGAGTGACACCAGTGGAGAATCTTAGATGGCCACTCACAGCTTTTTTTTTTTTAATTGTACTTTAGATGAAGGTTTACAGAACAGTCTAGTTTCTCATTAAACAGTACATGTATCGTTTCATGACATTGGTTAACAACCCCACGACATGTCAACACCCTCCCTTCTCGACCTTGGGCTCCCTATTACCGGCTTTCCTGTCCCCTCCTGCCTTCTTGTCCTTGCCCCTGGGCTGGTGGGCCCCTTTAGTCTCGTTTTGTTTTATGGGCCTGTCCAATCTTCCGCTGAAGGGTGAACCTCAGGAGAGACTTCAGTACTGAGCTGAAAGGGTGTCTGGGGGCCATACTCTCAGGGTTTCTCCAGTCTCTGTCAGGCCAGCAAGTCTGGTCTTTCTTTGTGAGTTAGAATTCGGTTCTACAGTTTTCTCCTGCTCTGTCCGGGACCCTCTGTTGTGACCCTGTCAGAGCAGTCGCTGGTGGCAGCCGGGCACCGTCTAGCTGTGCCGGACTCAGGCTGGTGGAGGCCGTGCTAGCTGTGGTCCGTGAGTCCTGTGGACTCATCTTTCCCTCGTTTCTTCAGTTTTCTTCATTCTTCCCTGCTCCCGAAGGGGCGAGACCAGTGGAGTAGCCTTGATGGCTGCTCACAGGCTTTAAGACCCCAGACTCTACACACCAAAGTAGAATGTAGAGCATATTCGTTATAAACGCTGTTATGCCAGTTGAGCTAGATGTTCCCTGAGACCACAGCCCCACAGGTGCCAGGCCTTTCTTCTGATGTGCCTCAGTGGGTTAGAACCAGCTAGTAGCGAGCGCTTAACTGTTTGCGCTACCCAGGGAGGATGGATATTTAGAGTCGTCCTGTTCTAGGACAAGGTAGATCCTTCCGTTATCCCTGTCTCATTTCGGGAGTCCTTTTTTCTGCCATTATACCGCTCTCTGAGCGGCTCCTGCTTTCTTCCTCTCTGAAAAACCTTGTTCTCTAAGACCTGGCAGAAACCTGGCTGCTAGAAACCAAGTCAGCACGACTGAGGTGCCTTCCTTCACCTAAAGGACCGAGTCACTTTGACGTCAGGGAAGCCACCTGATGGCCAGCCCAGGTGCAGATAAGGGTGTCCACACAACACTCCACAGCTGTCTTAGCTCTGAGGTTGCCAAGGAAACGGACCAAGGTCCACTTCTCGATCCAGACCCGAAGCTGACCCCTCTGTACTCAGCTTGGTTTGGCTTTGAGCCGATGCAAACGATGCTTCGTTTAAATTTCACCTAAACTCCGCCCTTCTCTCCCTAAAAAACAAAATCAACCCTGTTGCCATCAAGTTGATTCCGACTCATAGTAACCCTATAGGACAGAGTAGGACTGCCCCATAGGGTTTCCAAGGAGTGGCTGGTGGATTTGAACTTGCTGACCTTTGGGTTAGCAGCCGAGCTCTTAACCACTGCGCCACCAGGGCTCCTAAATCCCCCAGTAGCCCCGACTCCTCCTCTCTGATGAACCGTCCCACAGGTTTCCTCATTGCAATGAGCCAATAAACTTGACTTTGTTGGCTGTACATCTGCCCCTGGTGGCCTTAGGCTGACTGGGCTGTTGGTGGTGGTGGTGTTGTTATGGACTGAATCGCATCCCCCAGAAATGCGGGTCTACTTGGCTAGTCCATGATTCCCAGTACTGTGTGACTGTCCACCATTTTCTCGCCTGATATGATTTTCCTGTGTTCTGTAAATCCTACTTCTGTGATGTTAATGAGGTGTGATTAGCAGCAGTTATGTTAACGAGGCAGGACTCAGTCAACAGGATTAGGTTGTGTCTTAAGTCAATCTCTTTTGAGATATAAAAGAGAGAAGCCAGCAGAAAGACAGGGGGACCTCATACCACCAAGAAACGAGAGCCAGGAGAATAGTGTGTCTTCGGATCCGGGGTCCCTGCGCTGAGAAGCTCCTAGATCAGGAGAAGATTGATGACAAGGACCTTCCCCCAGAGCTGACAGAGACAGAAAGCCTTTCCCTGGAGCTGGCACCCTGAATTCAGACTTCTAGCCTCCTAGATCACGTGAGAATAAATTTCTCTTTGTTAAAGCCATCTGCTTGTGGTATTTCTATAACAGCAGCACTAAATGACTAAGACAGGTGCCACTGAGTCAATTCCGACTCAGAGACCCTATACGGCAGAGTAGAACTGCCCTATATGATTATCTTGGCTGTAATCTTTACAGGGGGAGCCCACGTGGCACAAATGGTTTTGTGCTTGGCTACTAACCAGATGGTTGGCAGTTCGAACCCACCAGCGGCTGGAGAAAGACCTGGCCATCTGTTCCTGTAACAATTACAGCCTAGAAAATCCTATGGAGCAATTTTACTCTGTCACATGGGGTTGCCATGAGTCGGAATTGAGCCGACCGCACCTAACTGACTGACTGAATTTTTACAGGAGCAGATCACCAGGTCTTTCTCCCGCGGAGCCTCTGGGTGGGTTTGAACCACCAACCTTTCAGTTAGCAGCCAAGTGTTTAACCAAGGGGATCCTGTATTTTATCAGGCCCCTAGGGACCTCAGAAGCAGCTCCAGTCTTTGCCTCCACAGAGCCCTGTTAAGGCCACAGGATGGGGTTGTTCCCGGCCTCCTTCTCTGTGGTTTCCTGTTGTTGTTGTTGGGTACCAACCCACAGCGACCCCAAGTGACAGAGTACGGCTGCCCCATAGGGTTTCCAAAGCTGTTATCTTTACAGAGCAGACAGCCAGGTACTTTCTCCCACAGAGCAGCCAGGTGAGTTGGAACTGCCAGCCTTTCAGTCAGCAGTTGAGCACTCAACCGCTGCACCACCAGGACCCTCTACAATGTTATGTCCTCATTTTTTAACTTACATACCCCCAGCTGTGCTGCAGACTTGCTGGGAGACCCTAGGCCAGCTACTGCCGCCTCCAAGCCTGGGCTTCTTCACGTGTAAAATGGGGCTGATGCAGTGCAGAGCCTCCAGGGCGCCCCCATTCTGAGCAGCTGAGCCCCCCCGGGCCCTTCTCTCTCCTTCCCTTGGTTCCCTTGCAGAGTGCGGAGCCAGGCCCGCCTTGGAGAAGCCCATCCGGATCGTGGGCGGGTTCGGAGCCGCCTCTGGGGAGGTGCCCTGGCAGGTCAGCCTGAAAGAAGGTTCCCGGCACTTCTGCGGAGCCACGGTGGTGGGCAACCGTTGGCTGCTGTCCGCGGCCCACTGCTTCAACCAGTAAGATCGCCCCCTGCCCAGGGGCCCCCCGGCCTCCCCACACCATCGCCAGGGCCCCTGCCAAACCTGCATGCCCCCAAACCACTTCCACTGCACTTGCTGGGTAGATGCTTGGGGCCCAGCAGACTGGCCCTTCCTCTCCCTTCTGGGCTCACGATCCAGGTTTCCGAGTGCCTGACTGCAAACAAGATTGGTGCCACTAAAGAGAAGTAACTAGGAGATCGTGGGTGGCCCAGTGGTAGAACTGTCACCTTCCGCTTGGGAGACGCCGCGTTTGGCTCCCGGCCAGTGCACCTCAGGCACAGCCACCACCTGTCAGCGGAGCTTGTGTGTTGTTAGGATGCTGAACAGGTCTCAGCGGAGCTTCCAGACTAAGACAGACTAGCAAGAAAGGCCTGGCGATCAACTTCCAAAAATCAGCTCATGAAAGCCCTACGGACCCCAGCGGCCCCATCCGCAACAGATGGCGGGGACGGTGCAGGACCAGGCAGCTCTCCATTCTGTTCTGCAGGGGGCTGCTGTGAGTCGGGCAACTCGAGAGCAGCAAACACCAGCTGAGAGGAAGGAGGAGAGCTATCCCCTTTGCCTTATAAGCACCCTGGACACCCGTGGCTGTGCAGTCAGCTCGGCCTCGGGGCGACCCCACGTGTGTCAGAGTACCACTGTGCTCCGTGGAGTTTTCAATGGCTGAGTTTTCACAAGTAGATTGCCAGGCCTTTCCTCCAAGGCACCTCTGGGTGGACTCGAACCTCCACTTTTCAATTAGCAGCCAGGTGTGTTAACTGTCCCTCGCACCTGGCTACAAACTTGATAACCAGGAGGCTTTTATCTTTGATCTCCATAGGGCTGTAGGGTCTTAGACGCTGCGGGACCAACTCCCTCTTGTTATGAAGAAAATGAGACCCGAAGGGATCCCCCGGTCTGCCCAAGGTCACCAAGCTTAGGACCATTTCTCATGTGGTTCCCTGAGGTCCTTGCCTCCTCCCGCCACCCCTTCCCCGAGCTGAGGGTCTGAGCGATGATTGAGCCCTGGAGGCCGGCTGGGCCCCTCCCTGGGGACAGGTTGGGGTGGGAGTGGGGGTGCCTGAGGGTCCCTGTCTCTGCAGCACAAGGGTGGAGCAGGTGCAGGCCCACCTGGGCACGGCGTCCCTCACAGGTGTGGGTGGGAGCCCGGTGAAGGTAAGCCTCAAGCGGGCAGTGCTGCACCCCCTGTACCATGCCGGCACCCTGGACTTCGACGTGGCTGTGCTGGAGCTGGCCAGTCCCCTCCTCTTCAACAAGTACGTCCAGCCCATCTGCCTGCCCCTGGCCATCCAGAAGTTCCCTGTGGGTCGAAAGTGCATGATCTCCGGATGGGGCAACACCCAGGAAGGAAACGGTGAGCCCCACTCTCGGGCAGTGATGGTTTCATTCCCAGGATCTGCAGGGCGTGGAAGGAGGGCTTGGGAAGCGCCTCCTCCTGGGCTCGCTGGTCCTACATCCAGACAGTGAGGATCAGCATCTCTTAGGTGGGCCCTAAACCAACCCAGCTGCACCATTCCCCACCCTGCATCCAACTCCCCAACCCCCTACACCAGGGCTTGCAATCTACCGCCCTTGGGCCAAATCCGACCCTCAGCTTGTTTTTGTAAATAAAGTTTTGTTGGAATGCAGCCACACCGATTCATGATTATACTGTCTCTGTCTGCTGTAATGAGGTGAGGGAAATTCAGGGTTAAATGAAGACAGAGGTATGACCGTGAGACAGCAGTGTTGCACCAGCTATCTTAGGGGGCAGCCGCAGTGACAGCCGGATGTAGGGTGTGGTCCCCTGCAGCAGGAGATCTGCCAGAGGCAAGGGGAGGAGGGCCAGGAAACTCTCAGGAAGCAGGGGGGAGCTTACATCACCCATGTGACAGAGTAGAACTGCCCCATAGGGTTTCCTAGGCTGTAACCTTTATGGACGCAGGTCGCCAGGTCTTTCTCCCACAGAGTCATGGGTGGGCTCAAACCAACCTTTCAATTAGCAACTGAGAGCTTAACTGTTGCACCACCAAGGCTCCCAGCAGCACCTTAAAAAAAAAAAAAACATTGCTGTCGAGTCAATTCCTACTCATAGTGATGCTATAGGACAGAGTAGAACTGCCCCATAGGGTTTCCAAAGGAGCGGCTGGTGGATTCAAACTGCCAACTTTTGGGTTAGCTGCTGAGCTCTATAACTACTGCGCCATCAGGGCCCCAGCAGCACCTCAGGGTCTGCGTAGCTGCAGGGCTTTATCGTACGGAGGGCGGACGGATGGTAAGGGCGGTTCTGTGGGGTCAGGGCTTTATTGTACGGAGGGCGGACGGGTGGTAAGTGCGGTTCTGCGGGGTACGCGGCTGGAACGCCGCTTCTGGGGGCTGTTTTTGTGTAGAACTGGATATGGACACGTTTCAGTTGCGAGCCAGTGAGCTTTCAGCGCTGAGGGACCTCAGCTTGCCGCGAAGAAGTAGCAGCCTGGGCCAGTGCGCAGAGACCGCCTTTGACTCACTTACCTAACAGCTGCATCTGCGTTCTGAAGGCAGAGTTGCATGGTTTCAACAGAGACTGTCTGGGCCGCAAAGGCAAAAATACTTACTCTCTGGCCCTTTGACGACAAAGTTTGATGAGCCTTCTTGCACTGTGCTACTCAGAAAGTCCCAAGAGTTAATGCTTCCTTCTCAACCTCAGAACGGTGTGCCTGGGGGGTGCAGATGGTGAATGAGCTTGGCTGCTCACCAAAAGGCTGGAGGTTGGACGTTGGGGTCCACCCAGAGGCACCTCAGAGCAAAAGCCTGGCGGTCTGCTTCCAAAAACATCAGCCATTGAAAACCCTGCGGAGTTCAGTTCTACCTCGACACACATGGGATCGCCAGGAGTCAGGACTGGCTTGATGGCAACTGGTATGGCAAACCTCCTCGGGGTGGCCTGGCTACTGGTTACCCTAAGTGCTGTGGCTGCCTCGTGGGGGCAGCGCCAAGACTCCAGGGCTCCGAGCTGGGAATCGAGGGTCTGCCTCCTTTTCACCATGTGACTTTACACCAATTCCTACAACTCTGTGAGCCCCTGTTTCCCCATCCGTAGGACAGGCATCATACCTCAATCCCAGCATCGTTAAAAAAAAAAAAAAAAAAATCCAAACCCATTGCCTCGAGTCAATTCCAACTCACAGCAACGCCATAGGGTTTCCAAAGCTGTGAACCTCTGTGGAAGCAGACAGCCACGGAGCCTCTGGTGGTTTCGAATCGTTGACCTTTCAGTTAGCAGTCGATTGTTTCAACCACCGCACCACAGAATAGTGTCCTTGGATCGGCTGGTGGATTTGAACTGCCGACCTTTTGGTTAGCAGCCGAGGTCTTAACCACTGTGCCACTCAGGGTCACTGTTGTTGTTAGGTGCCGTCGAGTCGGTTCTGACTCCTAGCAACTCTACGCACGACAGAACGAAACACTGCCTGGTCCTGTGCCATCCTTTTATGCTTGAGCTCATTGTTGCAGCCACTGTGTCAATCCACCTCGTTGAGGGTCTTCCTCTTTTCCGCCGACCCTGTACTCTGCCAAGCATGATGTCCTTCTCCAGGGACTGATCCCTCCTGACAACATGTCAAAGTATGTAAGACGCAGTCTCACCATCCTTGCTTCTAAGGAGCATTCTGGTTGTACTTCTTTCAAGACAGATTTGTTCGTTCTTTTGGCAGTCCGTGGTATAGTCAATATTCTTCGCCAACACCACAATTCAAAGGCATCAACTCTTCTTCGGTCTTCCTTATTCATTGCCCAGCTTTCACATGCATACGATGCGATTGAAAATACCATGGCTTGGGTCAGGCGCACCTTAGTCTTCAGGGTGACATCTTTGCTCTTCAACACTTTGAAGAGGTCCTTTACAGCAGATTTGCACAATGCAATGTGTCTTTTGATTTCCTGACTGCTGCTTCCATGGCTGTTGTTTGTGGATACAAGTAAAATGAAATCCTTGACAACTTCAATCTTTTCTCCGTTGATCATGATGTTGCTCATTGGTCCAGTTGTGAGGATTTTTGTTTTCTTTGTGTTGAGGTGTAATCCACACTGAAGGCTGTGGTCTTTGATGTACATTAGTAAGTGCTTCAAGTCCTCTTCACTTTCAGCAAGCAAGGTTGTGTCATCTGCATAACGCAGGTTGTTAGTGAGTCTTCCTCCAATCCTGATGCCCCGTTCTTCTTCGTATAGTCCAGCTTCTCGGATGATTTACTCAGTGCACAGGCTGAGTCATGAGCAGAGTTAAACTGGATATGGTTGTGAGGTTCCTCTGTAAGTGATGTATTGGGGTCTCCTTTTCCTTGCAGCGACCAAGCCTGACATTCTACAGAAAACCTCGGTGGGGATCATAGACCAGAAGACGTGCAGCGCCCTCTACAACTTCTCCCTCACTGACCGGATGATCTGTGCCGGCTTCCTGGAAGGCAAGGCTGATTCCTGCCAGGTGCGCTTCACAGGGGGCAGTCGGCTGTAGTTTGGTGCTGTTCTTGTCAGCTGCTGTCAAGTCTTCCCCTGCTCGTGGCAACCCCATGCACAACAGAGCAAAACGCTGCCCAGTCCTGTGCGGACTGGACCATTGGGATCCACAGGGTTTTCCTTGGCTGATTTTCTGAAGTTGATTGCCAGGCCTTTCTTCCTAGTCCGTCTTATTCTGGAAGCTCCGCTGAAACCTGTTCAGCATCCCAGCACCACGCGAGCCTCCACTGACAGACGGGTGGTGGGCTGCGCGTGAGGCGTGTTGGCGGGGATGGAACCCCGGTCTCCCTCATCCACGTGAAGACGCGAATCCTACCGCTGAGCCACCACTGCCCTCTGGTGGCCATGAGCGGCGGTTAATTCTAGGTGGTGGAAATATCGATGACAGTTATTTTTTTTCTTGTGCATTTTCTAACCTCAAAAGCAAAAACAAGGGAGGCTCGGGGGTGGCCAGCCGACCCTCTTTGCTTCTGTTTCAGGGTGACTCCGGAGGCCCCCTGGCCTGTGAGGAGACCCCTGGCGTGTTCTACCTGGCAGGGATCGTGAGCTGGGGAATTGGCTGTGCCCAGGCCAAGAAGCCAGGGGTGTACGCACGGATCACCAGGCTGAAGGGGTGGATCCTGGAGACCATGTCCTCTGACCCCCTCCCCATGGCTCCCCCCTCAACAGCAAGGACACCCACCGCCCCAAGCCATGCCCGGAGGACGACCGCTGGCCTCACAGTCCTGGGAGCCACGACCAGCAGAGCCACGCCCCAGACCACCAGCAGGGCCACCCGCCCGCCTCCCACCACCACCGTCTCCCTCATGAGCACCACCACCAGGAGACAAACGCCACTTCCAAATACCCCAGAGCCCAGCGCACACTCCCAGCTCTCAGGTACCATGAGATGGGGTGACATGTGGGGGTTGGGGGGGTTCCTGACAGCCACGGAGACAGCATAGACAGGGCAGACGGCAAATGCTTTGTCCCATAACCCCGTCTTCTCCCATTTTAAAAGGCAACTCACCAGGGGGGTGGGGAAGCCCGTGGTGGGAGGGGGGTCTTTGTTACGGAATGACTTCAGACAGCTAGCCAGCGCTTATGGAGTCCCGCTGTGTGTCAGGCGGAGACCTGGTGGCTCAGTGGTTAAGAGCGCAGCTGCTAACCAAAAGGTTGGCAGTTCGAACCCACCAGCTGCTCCTTGGAAACCCTACGGGGCAGTTCTACTCTGTCCTGTAGAGTCGCTATGAGTTGGCATTGACTCGGCGACAATGAGTTTATGTGTCAGGCACTGTTGTAAGCTCTGGGGGTGCAGTAGGGAGCAAGATGCTCCGGAAGCAAACCAGTGATGTAACGGCAAGGACTTAGGAGTGGGGAGTTCCTGGGTGGAGCACACAGTTAACGCGCTCCGCTGCTAACCAAAAGGCTGGCGGTTCGAGTCCCCCCAGAGGTGCCTCAGGAGGAAGTCCTGGAGATCTGCTTCTGGAAAATCAGCCACTGGAAACCCTGTGGTGCACGGTTCACGGTTCTACTCGGGCACACATGGGGTCACCAGGGGTCGGAATGGGGTCAATGACAACCGGGTTTTTTAGTCAGGCGTGAAAGGAGGAGGAGTGGGAGCTGGGGAGTGGGGGTTGGCAGGCTCCTGTTAGGGCTACGAGAGGGGCGCCTGTGCGGCCAGACTCGGCAGCTGGGTGAAGTTCAGTAAAGCTTGGCGGTCGTTGGGGATCAGGAGAGTGTGCCTCCGAGATCACCCCCCACCCCGCCGTCTACAACGTTGACGGTGGTTCAGTGGGACAACCCTCGCCTTCCATATGCGAGACCCGGGTTCGACTCCTCATCAGTGCACCTCGTGCGGCCACCGCCCGTCTGTCACTGGAGGCTTGCGTGTTGCTCTGACGCTGAACAGGTTTCAGCAGAGCTTACAGACTAAAACAGACTAGAAAGAAAGGCCTGGCGACTGACTTCCCAAAGTCAGCCTATGAACAGCCTGTGAATCACAGTGGTCCGTGCCATAACCGATCATGGGGTAACACAGGACCCGCCAGCGCTTCGCCCTGTTGGGCATGGAGTCGCCACGAGTCAGGAGCCAACCAGGAGGCCGCTAACAACACCACAAAAAAAAAACACCACAGTGGTATTTAAATGAACCGGGGTTTAACCGGCTCAAAGCAAAGCCAAGCTAAGTGTACAGGGGTTGGTGTCGATCTGGTCTGGGTAGCGGACCCGGCGCTGTTTCCTTGGCAACCACAGAGCTAAGCTAACCGTAGAATGTGGGGCCCAGAAACCCCTTATCTGAAGACTGCACTTGGGTTAGACATCGAGGAGGGTTGTTTGTAACTCAGCTCTGCTGGGCAAAAGAAAACCAAACCACACCAATTGCCCTCAAGTGGACCCCAACTCATGGCGACCCCACATGTGTCAGAGTAGAACTGCACTCCATAGGGTTTTCATGGCTGTGACCTTTTGGAAGCACATGGCCAGGCCTTCTGAGGCACCTCCGGGTGGACTCAAACCACCAACCTTTCAGTTAGCAGCCAAGCACGTTCACTGTTTGCAGCATCCAGGACTTCCCAAGCAAAAGACAAGGGTAATTCAAACTGATACAGTATCTAATAGCCACATTTCTAACGCTCTCCCATATTGGTGAAGGAGCTTCTCAGTGAGTCAGGAAGCCTAATGGCCGGAGAAGGCATTGCTTTGACACTTTTCAACTCCAGCATATTCCTGGGAGGGATACTGTTTCCTGTTGACTCTGCAGCTGGCCTTATCTGGGCCTGTCCTCCCACCCTGGGGATTTTTACTTTCTCATTCTGGGCTGATGGTTACTTTTTCCAAAGCTACAGCCTGGGAATTCTTTCTCTTTTTTTTTTTCATAATCTATTTGTTGTTGTTGTTGAGACTATACACAGCAGAACATTCCCCAGTTGGACAGTTTCTACATGCACAGTTCAGTGATGTCGGTTACATTCTTCGAGTTGTGCGACCATCCTCACCCTCCGTTTCCCAGTTGTTCCCCCTCATTAACATAAACTTGCTGCCCGCTAAGTTTTCTATCTAATCTTTTGAGTTGCTGTTGTCAATCTGATCCCATCTATTTCTTAAAAGAGCACACTGCCAAAGGCAGACATTCTTTACTAATTAAGCTGAACTATTGTTTGGTGTAAAGAAGATTTCAGAGGCTATTTTTAGTTTAAGGTTTAAAATTTATCTCAGGGTAATAGTTTCAGGGATTCATCCAGCCTCCATGGCTCCAGAAAGTCTGGATTCCATGAGAATTAGAAATTCTGTTCCACGTTTTACCCTCTTTTGTTCAGGATTCTTCTCTGTAGCCTGGGAGTTCTTAGCCTGGGGTCCCAAAAAGGCATAGAAAGACCCTTGCAATGGGAGGCTGGCTCTAGGTGGAGGTGGAGTTTTCCAGCGAGATGGGCTATAGCTTCCATCAGATACTTCCCGGTTTCCAAAGGCCACGTGGTCTTGGGCAAGGGCAAGATGGTGTCAGGAGACTCACGTCTGCATGGTAGGGATACAAGGGGCCAGGTCTGGGGGAAAGGCAGTGTGCCGGTGCTGGGAGGGAACTTGGAGTCACCCCTTCTCTCCTTCCAGGCCAGGATGCTGTCTTGTCCCCTAGTGTTGCTGTAACAGAAACACCGGGAGTGGGTGGACTTAACAGATTTATTGTCACACAGCTCAGGAGGCTAAACGTCTGGATTCAGGGCACCCATTCTAGGGGAAGGCTCTCTCTCTGTCGGCTCTGGGGGAAAGCCCTTGTTTCTTTTAGCCTCTTTTTTTCCGGTTCCTTGGTGATCTCCACATGGAGTCAGTCTTTCCCCATTTTCTGTGCTTAATCTGCTCTTTTTATATCTCAAAAGTGACGGGTTTGAAACGCACGCTACACTAATACGATCTCATTAAATAACAAAGCGAACCCTATTCCCAAATGAGATTACATCCACAAGTGTGCTGTTGTTGGGTGCCGTGAAATGCATTTCCACTCATAGCAACCCTATAGGACAGAGCAGATCTGCCCTGCAGGGTTTCCAAAACTGAAGTCTTTATAGGAGTAGACTGCCACATCGTTCTCCCACGGAGACCTCCCGGTTAGCAGCTGAGCACTTAACCACTGGGCAACCAGGGCTCCTTCCCACAAATATAGGAGTTAGGATTTATAACACATATTTTGGGGGACACAATTCAATCTGTTAACACCTGCCAACTTTTGTACTTGCTGAGGCTGGGACAGGAGGGCCAGAAGAGCCAGCTGGGGGGTGAGAGAGGCGAGGAAGGGGGCTCCCTCTGGAGGGGATTATCTGAGGGGTACTTGGGTGCACCCAATGAGTGTTAAGGGTGGTCGCTGCAACACCCTTTGAAACTGCCGGTCAGTTCTTTCTACAACTGTGCTCTGAGGGGACACCGCGTGTCTGGCACCACATTTGGGGTGAAGAGACCTGCTGGGGTGGTCACAGCCTGGAGGAAGCGTCACAGGTGGGACACTGCATCCTGAAAGGGCTCCAAGGAGGACAGCAGGGAGACTGGCCTGAGCAGGAGCCTGTGGGGTGGGGTTGGGGCCTCCCTGGCAGAAGCAGGTGTGTGCAAAGGCCCTGGGGTAGGAAGCACGGGCACCTAGGAAAGGGGGCTGAGGCAGGCCTGGAGGAGGTGGTGGCTGTGGCAGAGAACGCTGTCCCCACCTGGGTCTGGGACCCGAGGAGGTCCAGCCCCAAAGCCAAAGTTATAGGAAACAAAGACAAATTAAATGCATTTCAAATGTTACTCCAGAGAAGCCCAGTGAGGCTGGTTTGTAGGACCAAGCTCCAAGCCCAATTCCCTTCGGGCAGTTTCCTGGAGCGGGTCTGCCTCTTACCGGCGCCCCGGGTGGGGGCTGCGCGGAGGAGGCGCCCGCCAACTGCCCAGCTCCCGCCCGCAGACTGTGGCCGGGCCCCCGTGGCGGCGCTGACCAGGATCGTGGGCGGCAGCGCGGCGGGCCGCGGAGAGTGGCCGTGGCAGGTGAGCCTGTGGCTGCGGCGCCGGGAGCACCGCTGCGGCGCCGTGCTGGTGGCCGAGAGATGGCTGCTGTCGGCGGCGCACTGCTTCGACGTGTGAGTCCGCCCCGTCCCTGGTTCCCCAGCTGAGCGGCTCCCTCTGCCTAGAACGCCCTCCCCGTCACCAGCTCCCCCTGCCCCAGGCCCCCTCTTCCACGCAGCCCTCCCGACCACACTGGGTTGGGGGGGCCGAGTCCAGCTCCATGGCTTCCACTAAGCCCCGGGCTGCAGCCTCTCTAGCTCGAGCCAGGAGCGCGGGCGACATTGGGGGTCGTGGGGAGGATGCCGCGACGCGTTCCTCCCCACCCCTGCCCCTCGGACTTGGCTCCGGCCCCAATGCCCCCCGGTGGGGAGTCATCACCCCCGCCCCTCACCCAAGGCCCCTTCGTGGGAGGGCACTCAGGGGGGTGGGCCTATCTAGGCGGTTGGGGAGGGACGCCCAGCTTGAAGTGCGCACGCGCCGGGCGTAAAAAAAATGGGCGAATTCCATGCTCAGGCCCAGTTCACAGATGAGCAAATCGAGGCCCAGCGCCGTCTAGTGCCCTGCCAAAGGGCCCAGAGGGAGGTGAGGGGGCTGGACGCTGGGGCACAGTCCTGCTGGGCAGGTCCGGCCGACGCCTGCGCCTGCACCCACAGCTACGGAGACCCCAAGCAGTGGGGGGCCTTTCTGGGCACGCCGTTCCTGAGCGGGGCCGACGGGCAGCTGGAGCGCGTGGCGCGCATTTACAAGCATCCCTTTTACAACCTCTACACGCTGGACTACGACGTGGCGCTGCTGGAGCTCGCGGGGCCTGTGCGCCGAAGCCGCCTGGTGCGGCCCATCTGCCTGCCCGACCCCGCGCCCCGGCCCCCGGCCGGCGCGCGCTGCGTCATCACCGGCTGGGGCTCGGTGCGCGAGGGAGGTAGGTGGGGATCGGGAAGGCCGGACCCCGGGGAGCCCAGCCTGGGCTCCACCGGAGGGGGGCGATCGGGGGGCCCCCCGAGGATAAAGGAAGTGATCCCTTGGAGGGGATCTCCGCGGCCCCACCTGGCCCGTGTCGCCCGCAGGCGCGATGGCGCGGCAGTTGCAGAAGGCGGCGGTGCGGCTCCTGAGCGAGCAGACGTGCCGCCGCTTCTACCCAGTGCAGATCAGCAGCCGTATGCTGTGCGCCGGCTTCCCGCAGGGCGGCGTGGACAGTTGTTCGGTAAGCGCCCCCACGACCCTCCCGCCCGGGGGTCACAGCCCCACTCGGCGCACTTGCTCAGGACACGGAGGCATCGTATGGCACAGGGAGGAGGGAAGATCCTTGTCCCTCCAAAGCCCACCAGCCAGCCAGCCAACATTGCCCCCTCCCACTCTAAACTCCCCCTCGGCCCTCTCCCCGACCGGAATTTTCATTGGACACCACTGTTCACTGGGCAGCCACCATGAGCACCCCCACCCCACCATACCCCTGAGGTAACTCAGTGGCTGGAGTGTGTGAGACCCCTTCCGCTGGGGCGAGGGGGATCAGGTGAAGGTGGTGGACTTTGGGAAGATCCTGGACCAGACTGGACGTCACAGGAGTCCCAAGCTAGTTCATTGTTCCAGGAGTGCAGGGTTGGGTCTCCCTGATGGCCATCACTGCCCCCAGCAGTGTGTGTCCATCAGCCAGACAAATGGGTTTTCTGAGCATGGAACCCACTTCCCAGAGAGTAAAAATAAGGCTCATAGGAGCACTCATTCCGGGTCCCACAGATTCCCAGGCTATGCTCCTGTACTGGTCATTGCCCGGGGCTGCAGGGGAAGGACAGGGCACACTGGTCTACCCTGAGTGCTTTATCCTCTCTGCCCCCCTCAGGGTGATGCTGGGGGACCCCTGGCTTGCAGGGAGCCTTCAGGCCGGTGGGTGCTAACAGGGGTCACCAGCTGGGGCTACGGCTGCGGACGTCCCCACTTCCCAGGTGTCTACACTCGGGTGGCAGCTGTGAGAGGATGGATCAAGCAAAACGTCCAAGACTGACTTCTACGCCCGGCCGCCGGGGCCTGGGATGAAAGACCTGAAGGTGGCAGGCAGCAAGCGTCACCTAGCCTGCTGGGAAGGTCCTGCCGTGGTGGGGCACACGGGGCTGCTGGGGGGGGGGGGGAGGGGGTACAGGTGGAGTTCTGCATTTTGTTCCAATAAAGGCATCCCTTGTCCCCGGCTTGCTGGCTCTCCACTTGCCTGACCCCGACCTGGGCTGGAGGAGGGAGGATGGTGGGGGAACAGGCAGTGTGGCCTTAGCCTTCTGGGCTGAGGGTCTGTCACATCTGTTTAAGCTTCCCCTTAAACCAAACCCAACCCATTGCCTTCGAGTTCATTCCAACTCAGTGACCCTATAGCTCTCCCCTTTTTGTTGAACACATTCCAGGCCACCCGCTTGGCAGCCTTGGGGCTGGGAGGGAAAACTTGGAAGACCCTCCCCCATGAAGAGATTTAAGCCCAATCCTGGTGGGGGTTTCCGGTACACCACCCTGTCTCCCCCAGAGACCCACGGAGAAAAGGCACAGGGGCCCCTCTCAGCGATTTATTTCACTGCCTCAAGAGGTCCCAGCTCAGCTGGGCTCAGTCCGCCCCCCGCCAAGGTCCGAACAAGGACCCCCTGCCTGGGGGCATGAGGCTGACCCTAGGGGGGCACACCAGGGAGGGACCACCGCCTGCCCCTGGGCTGCCAGCACTTTGCGAAGGCACAGGGGTCCCCAACACACAAGCGACACTTGCGGCAGGCACGGAGAGGTCCCATGCCCATCAACGGGGCAGTCTCTGCTTCCTGCTGTCAGTCTCAAAGAACGTTTACGGAAACGGACACCGAGGTCTGGGGCGCCTCCAGGCGGGGTCCCGGTCACATGTTGGCTCGCTCCCGCTGCAGCCGCGAGTTGTAGGCGCGGGACACAGTGTTCCAAGCGTCCATGTAGCGGTCCATGCACATGGCGATGCACTTCTGGAGGCGGGGAAGGGGCTCACGGAGGGCACCTGCCCACCTGCCCGCCTCCCCGAGGGACGCCCCGGGGCGGACTGCGCACGCGCACGGCCCTCCAGCGCCTCGCCCCGCCCGTCCGCGCAGGCGCAGCGGCGCTCCCGCCCGGCCCCAGGTCCCGCGACCCCCGACCGCCAAGCCCATAGGCCTCACCTGCTCAGAGTTGTCCAGGGAGCCCCCCGGCTTCCCGATGCACTTCCGGAAGCACTTGTCCGTCATCCTCTGCAGAAACACGCGCGCGGGCCGTCAGCCGCGACCCCTACCCCAGGGGCTCCTGCCCTCCTCGCCCCTCCCTCCGGCCCGGCCACGGACCTGCAGCAGCTCCTGCGCGTTGGCCACGGCAATCTGCACCTTCACCTGCTCCATGATGAGCCCCGGGTCCAGTTTCCCGCCCCCGGAGCTCCCGAAATCCGAGCCGAAGCTACCCTCCATGGCTCCGCAAAATCAACCGGACAGCCGCCACGTGCGCCGACCCGTACCTGCGCCGGAAGCTGGCTGCGCGCGGCACCACGGGAAATGGAGTCACAAAGGAGTGGGGCGGGCTGGACTACAACTCCCACAAGGCCGTGTGCGCGCAGGCCTCCTCGAGGACGCGCGGGATGCTCAACGCATGCGCAGACGGTCACTCCTGGCCAGGCCGTCCGGCCTCCGCGCGTGCGCAGGAGGAGCGTCAACAAGGCGCTGCGTCGGGAGGATCCCGGCGGCTGTCACACCACGTGACAAAGTGCAGGCTCCCGAGCGGCGGCTGTAAATAAGTGCACCTAGGCGAGGACTTAGCGCCCCAAGCAGCCGTGGTGGCGCAGTGGGTAAAAGCTCGGCTGCGAACCAGGAGGTCGGCGATCTTAACCCAGCAGCCGCTCCTTGGAAACCTCTGGGGCAGTCCCACTCTCTCCTAGGGGTCGCCGAGTCGGAATGCACCCCGCGGCCATGGGTTTAGTGCCCAGAAAGCCGGGTAGGGGGACGCCCGGCAGCGCGGGGCGGGGATCTGTCCACGCTCAAGCCGCGACCCCCTGGGGTGGCCGATGTTAGACGCCCACTGCAGTAGAGCAGGGGGTCCGGCCGCAGCAGCCCAGCGCTGGAGGAAACTCGGAGGCAGAACTTAAAATCAAAATGTTTATTAGAGTGTTGTACAAAAGTGTTTCCAGTCATAAAACGCGTATTACAAATCATCGGGAGGGAAAACAGAACAGGACCACACATTTGGCATGCATCTTCTTAAAAACCACCGACAGCCTCGGAGATCCAGTCCCTTGTTCCTGCAGCCCCATTTCTTTGCAAGGTGTGCCGACTCTCCAGCGATGCAGGGACTTGGCTCTTAAGTAGCAACCTCCATGAGGGCTGCCGTCCCACTCCGTTATTTTTAATATTAACAGAACCTCTGCGGTTTGAGGTGTACATAAAAACAAACCCAATACAAACCTATTCTGAGATGGCTGCATGATCAAGTCCTAGGTCAGACCCTCCTTGGAGCCGAGAGTGTTATCCCCAGCACCCTGCCCTCCCTAACCCCAGCCCTGCAAGCCCAGGAGGCCCCCCACTTCCCTCATCGAAAGCTGGCCGAAGTGGTTTCTCTCTAGATCTCCACATTTCAAGAAAGGGACTGTACTCGGGGTCATGTGATATGGGCTTATCCAAAAGAATCATGTTTGCGCAAGTGGCATAAAGTTAAGCCTGTCTGAGGACAAGTACAAATTCTGCTTCCCAGGCCACAGTCACGCATTACAAATTGGATTCAGCTGTGTTTCCAAATACTTGCTTACTAACGACCACCATCAGTTAACACCAGTCACCACTGGCCACCCAGCCCACCTATCCCCACCAGCCAGGGGCACCCTCGGCAGGTGCCTGGACTATCCCAGCCAGTGAACGAGGCTCTGTTTGGGGTAGGAAGCAAGACGCTGCAGGGCACATGCAGGCCTGTGGATGAGCTTCCGGGCAAGAGCGCTGCCCAGCCCATCTGGACTTGTGGGGAGCCCACTCTTCCTTTGAGCCTAGGGAATCTCAGGCCCAAATTCCACCAACCAGCTTAGGCTCCAGGAACACGGAAGGAGGGGTTGAGCCCAGGCAGGCTTTCCCCTCCAGAACCTCCTGAAACATCAAAGCCAGCATATCAGGCCCACATGGTTTCTGCCCTACCAGTGGGGAGGGGAGCCACGCAGCTTCAGGAGGCCCTGGTAAACCAACATGGAGCACAGATGTGTCACGAGGTCTGGGCCTTGCCCCAGGAAGTGTTTGGGTGACACACACCTCCTTGTACCAAGAGCACTGTGCCCAGGGAACTTAGGGTCACCATGGTGAGCCCACTACTAGAAGCAGGAGGTGGCCAGCAAATGCCAGATGCAGGAGCAGCACCGGCTGTTCCTGGCCTGGGACTCAGCCTTGGCTTCCTCCTCACCACCAGCAATCCCCGAGGAAGGCAGACACGGAGGGGGCGCAGAGCAGAAGCAAAGGAAGATGGGGGGCGCCCAGGGCAAGCAGAGCTATTTTGCAAGCACTCCCTATCACCCCTGGGGGGGGCCAGGGACACCCCTCCGCCCAGGGGACAGCACACACCCATGGCTCAGTGCGGCATCGTTAAGACTTGAGCTGCGCTTTCTGAAGGGAGTCTGCCGTTTGGGGGCTTGGAGCCTGCCCTTGGACCCTGATGTGGGATCCCAGCGATCTGCGTACTGACCAATGTAAAAAAATAAATATCCATTAAAAAAATAACTTCTGTGTATCTGAGTAGGAGGGGCGTCAACGGAAATGCAGATGCAGGCGAGGTCAGTGGGGGGCCTAGCAGCTAGGGGGGCAGGGGCTGGGAGCTCCGGAGCCATCGATTTAGGGGCCAACTGGCATTTGCACATCTGAGAAACACCACTTCAGCGAGGAAGCTACAGATGGAAACTACGGGATGGGCGTGTGTGTGTGTGTGTGTGTGTGTGTATGTGTGTACGTCCAGGCTAGGGGAGAGGTGGTGCTGCTCAGCCCACGCTACATGGACCAGGGGAGCTGGGCAGCGGGGAAGGAAGCGAGGTCACCCTAAGCCAGCGTCCCGCAGGCGGTGTCACAGCTGGCTGTGTTCTGTGAGGACATGTGTTCTGAAACGTGGGGTATGTGTGTCTGAGGTCACTGAGGTGGCCTGTCCCATCTGCTCCCTCAGACAGTACCCTCTCTGATGACCTCGGCGTCAAGTCTAAGAGTGGTCTGTCCCTCATCCCGGTGTCCTCCCCTCCTGCCCTGTGGGAGCTGCAGCGTTAGGGACCACAGAAAGCTCCTGAACCAAGGCCCTGAAGTGTGACGGTCAGGCAGCCAAGGGTGGAATCTCAGGCGACCCCCAGCCTGGAGAATGGCCCGATGGTCAGGCAGAGAAACCCCATCTGCCACCCCAGCCGACAAAGCGGTGGCGACAAGGAGCCCTGGGAGGCCAGGCCAGGCGGCAAACACTTGCCCCACTGCGTCCCAGCTGCTTCAACACCTGACCCAGAGACGCTGACACAGAGCAACGGAACTCGGCAGGCTTGTTTATAACCCCTGCGCCCCCTTCCCAGGCCATAACCTGGGTCCTGAATTTGGTTTTCAAAAGCTTAAAAGCAGAAATGAGAATATTGAATCCCTTAACAGTTTCAGACTCTGTCTACCTCAAGGCCCAAGGGGCCTGTCCCTGCCCCCTCCTAGCCCCCAGCAGGGTCCCCAGCCTGACCCACCTATCTCCCTTTTAGCCTGTAGGTTCCTGGCCCTGGGCCTCGAATTCAACCAGGTGGTAAAATGGGGCGAACAGTGCCCCCCGGACAGCGGTGATGGAGGGAGGGTCTGAGGAACCAAAGACGACAAAGATCCAGAGACCCCTCCCATGTCCTGGCAGTTGCTTAAAAATTCTCTAGAAATGTATCAAGGACTAAAGAAAGCCAATGATATAAAAATAATTTTCAGTGGCTCTGGGTAAAGAGAAAGACGCGTAGACAGGGAGTGTTCCGTTCACATCACGCGGCAGCCCCTAGAGGTGGTCCTCGGATCCCCCTGGAACGAAGGAACGTGGCTGTGGTTAGGGGGAGTCCTGGAGGCCAGCAGGAGGCTGGGCACCCCACCCAGGGCCCGTGAGGGAGAAAATGGGCTGGGCCACCCCAGAAAGTTCTACTCCCCACCAGATGGCAGTCAGCGGCTTCAGCTATGACCGTCTCTACTTCCAGAACTTTTCTGCCTTCATTATCTCAACTGAGCTACAGTGCTCATCACACTGTCCTGCTCGCCACTGTTCCTCTCGTCACACTGTCCCGCTCGTCACACTGCTGTTTCAGAAACCAGGAGTCTTACAATGTATACAATTAATAGGATTGTCATTCTTCATCTTTCTCCCAAAAGCCGTATTTAACACCACCAGTATCTTAGGGCACAGGCGATGTGGTGATGGACAGCGTGCAGAGAGCCGAGGGCCCCGTGCTGCCCACAGGGGCCAGGGCATAGACAGCGAGCCAGAACGTGTGTGCAGGTGTGTGTGTGCGGGTGTGTATATCTGTGTGGGGTGTACACACGGGTGGGAACAGTGTGTGTGTCTGTGTGTGTGTAGGGGATGTGGCGTGCGAGTGTATATGTGTGAATGAGGATACGTGGTCAGATATGGATGTCTGTGAGTTGGGGGTGTGCATGTGTAGCTGAGTGTACATGTGAGCACGCGTATATATGGTGTCTATTCATGTAAGCGTGTGTGTATACAGGTTTGTGTGGGTTGGGATCTGTGTGTATATGGGTATGTGTGTATCTCTGTACACGTAAGTGTGTGTGCGCGTGCAGATGTATGCGGCGGGCGTGCAAGGGCACGGGGCCTCTACCTGTTGGTGTGTGTGTGTGTGTGTATGTGGGCGTGCATACACGGATGTGTGTACGTGTGGGTGTATGCGGTGGTGGTGAGCGGGCATGGGGCCTCTACCTGTTGGTGGAAAAGATCCTCCTCGCCGAACTCGGCCTCCTCTTCCTCCTCCTCCCCATTCTCGGTCTCCCGCACCGAGGACTGCGTCACGGTTCTTATCGCCACCTCCTGTTTCAGACAACAGCACTGGGCACTCCACCCCTGAGGGCCACCCCGGGCAGGGCTGGGCAGGGCACCCCACCAGAGGGCCACCCCGGGTAGGGCTGGGCACCCCATCCCAGAGGGCCATCCCGGGTAGGGCTGGGCAGGGCACCCCATCCCAGAGGGCCATCCCAGGCAGGGCTGGGCAGGGCACCCCACCTCTGAGGGCCACCCCCAGGCAGGGCTGGACTAGCCAGTGGAGCACGTTGTGGAGTCCGGCAGCTCTGTACAAGCCCTGCTGTGCACGCAGGTGGCCAGGCAGGGCCCAGGGTCCACCTGGACTCCAGCAGCCAGGTTGGACATGGGAGGGCTAGCAGTGAGCAGGCCCACAGACAGGTGAAGGGTGCTATGGCCACACCTCCCTGCCTCCCGCCCAGCCGCATACCCACCTCTCCGTCAGCATTGACCAGGATGGTCCGGAAGCTCGTGCCTGTGCCCCAGCTGTTCTGGCTCTTCCACACGAGCGTGGCAGGAGGACTGTGTGCCACCCCCGCCCCTGCGGCCCACACCTGAGGATACAGGAAGGGCCCCCGGTCAGTGTCCCCTGCCATGCAGCCCTTCCACACCCAAGGTGTTTAATCCTTTTGGCCATTCTCAGGTCCAGGAATTGTGGTGCCCAGTGTACAGATAAAGAGGCTGAGGTTCAGGGTGCTGAAGGGCTCCAAATAGGGCCGAGCTGGGGTCTCAAAGGCAGCTTGTTGGGTGCCAAGGTCCATACTTGTCACTACCGCTCCCTGTCCAGATGGCCTGAATTCCACCCCTGCCTTCACCATAGGGCCCTGGCAGGTCATACAGGTTCTCTGTGCCTCAGTTTCCTCTTTGGGACATGAAGGACTTGGAGGGTCCCAGATGGCAGCGGCTCACACTGCCTTGATGATGGCCTGGGTCCTGCCACTGAGCCCCATCCTGCCTATTCCACCGACCACCTCATAGCCTGTGACCTGTGTGGCTGTCACCAATGTCACCTCCCACATCCCCAGTGGTGGCCCCTTTCGGCTACCGTCTCCGAGCCCAGCAACCATCCTACCTCCCACCACAACCACCCACTACAGTCCACAGCCCACACCACCTACCGTGACCGTCTGTCCAGCCCGAAGAACGTACTTGGGAGTGAACTTGTAGGCGATTTCATCCCCTTCTACCACCTGCCTCTTGATCCTCCAGTTACCCAGAGACTGGTCCTGGGACAGACAGACGGACGGCTCCGTGAACCCCGACCCTGCAGCCCACCTCCCCCACGATGCCCCCCCCCCCGAGACCGGTCCTGGGACGGACAGTTCCGTGTAGCCAGACCCCGCAGCCCAACCCCTCCACGGTGGCCTCCCCCAGAGACTGGTCCTGGGACAGAAGGCTCCGTGAACCCAGACCCTGCAGCCCACCTTCCCCACAGTGGCCCCCCAGAGACTGGTCCTGGGACAGACAGACGGCTCCGTGAACCCAGACCCTGCAGCCCACCTCCCCCACAGTGCCCCCCCACCCCGAGACTGGTCCTGCAAGAGAAAAAACACAGCTCTGTGAACCCAGACCCCGCAGCCCACCTTCCCCACGGTGGCCCCCCAGAGACTGGTCCTGAAAAGGACAAACACAGCTCCATGTAGCCAGACCCCCATGGCCCACCCACAGTGGCCCTCCCAGAGACTGTCCTGGAAAAGATGGACACAGGCTCCCATGAGCCCAGATCTCCTGCCCTCCTCCCCCAATGGCGGCCCCCCAAAGACCGGTCCTGGAAGAGAGACATGGCTCCCCTATAGCCAGACCCCACGGCCCACACCCCCATGGTGGACCCCAGAGACCAGTTCTGGAAGAGACTGACATGGGGCTCCTGTGAACCCAGACCCCGTGGCCCAACCACCCACAGTGGACCCCAGAGGCCGGTCCTGGAAGTGACCAACACGGGGCTCCCGTGAACCCAGACCCCACGGGGGACCCCAGAGACCAGTCCTGGAAGAGACGACTCAGGGCTCCCATGAAGCCAGACCTGTGGCGGCCCCTCCGCCGCAAGGAGCCCTGACCTTGTTTGAGTTGTTCTTCAGCTGCACGAACTTGCCCTCCAGGTTGATGTCCTCGATGCTGATGCTGCCGGTGGCCGACGCCTGCTGCGCCAGTTGGAAGCTGCTGGCGCTGCTGGAGCTGCCACCAGTGCCGATGCCGCTCGAGCCCGAGCCCAGCGCCTCCTCCACCTCCAGCCGCTTCCGCTTGCTGCGGCCCGGGCGCCCCGCGGTGGACATGCTGCTGCTGCTGCTGCTGGAGGTGGCCCGGGAGATGGTCACCCGCGAGGACGGGCTGGGGGACAGCTTCAGCCTGTGGGGACGAGGCGACGTCACTGGTGGGTAGCAGGAGCCACCACCCGGCCGGCCCAGCCCCTCTCTCACCCCATCTCCTGCGGCCCCACCTCTCCTCCTCGCCCTCCAGCAGCTTGCGGTAGGCACTGATCTCCACGTCCAGGGCCAGCTTCACATCCAGCAGCTCCTGGTACTCGGCCAGCTGCTGCTGCATCATGTCCCGCATCTCCGTCATCTCCCGCTCCTTGGCATCCAGCATCTTCCGGAACCTGTCCCTCTCCCCGGCTATCGTCTCCTCCAGCTCCCGGATCCGGTCCTCAGCTGCACTGGCCTGGGGGGGTGTGGCGATAGGTCAGGTCTGACAGACCCAGGGGGCTGCAACAACCGGCCGGGGCCAAAGGACGGAAGGGAAGGGCACCTGCCAGTCACCACAGCATGGAGTCACCAGGAACCATCTGACACTGGGGGGACACGCCTCATCAACCACTCAGGGCAGGGGTCCGTGACCTCCTGGGGGGCCCCATGGGGGAGACCCTCAGGGTTACCTGCTTCTGGAGGCTGGAGAGCTGGTAGCTGAGGGACTCAACCCGCACGCGGGCCTCCTTCAGCTCCTCGCGGGCCGCACTGGCTGCCTTATCATTCTGGTCAGAGCTCAGCTTGGCGTTCTCCAGCTGCGGGGGCAAGATGGGTGGTCAGGGGTACCGCCCTGAGGGAGGGGACAAAGGTCTGCCTCCCATGCCCACCTTGGCCTGGTAGGTCTGCTTCATCTGGTCCAGCACACCCCTCCAACCACCCGCCCACATCCCCCCGCCTGCCTACACACCCCACCTGTGCCCACCTTGGCTTGGCAGGTCTGCTCCAGCCACACTTGCTTATCCAGCCCCTACCCAAGTCCCCCCGCCCGCGCCCACCTTGGCCTGGTAGGTCTGCTCCAGCTCCAGCCGGTAGAGCCGCACTTGCTCATCATGCTGGCTGCGCAGCTCCTCCAGTGCCTGAGCCATCTTGAAGTCATAATCCTGCTGCCGGCTGCTGTCCACCTCCACCAGCTGGCGCTCATGCCGCCGTCGCGTCTCTCGCACCTCCTAAGGGACAGGCCCGAGCCCGTGAGGTGGCCCCAGGCCCGGAAGAGGGTAAGGCAGGGCAGAAAAGGGGGCTGGGCATGACCACCCTTACTGGGCTGTGTCCAGTCCACCCCTGGGCTTGACCCAGGCACAGAATGACTGCTGGGAATCACCTGGTCACTCGTTCATGGGCCACCAACTGACACCCACACGTTCACAGCAGCACAACTCACGATCACTGGGAAGTGGAAATAACCCAAATGCCCATCCATGGATGATGGAGAAACACAATGTGGTCCCCCCACACAGTAGGGTACTGCTCAGCTGTAATAAGGAATAAGGCTCTGACACACGGTCCAACATGGATGAAGCTCAGAAACATGGTGCTCGGTGAGAGAAGCCAGGCACAAAGAGACAAGTGCTGTCTGATTCCATCGATGTGAAATGTTCAGAACAGGCAAATCCATAGAGACAGGGAGTTAGTGGTTGCCTAGAGGATGGCAGAGGGGGCATCAGGAGTGACTGCTAATGCTACGGGGTTTCTTTTTAGAGTGATGGAATGGTCTGGAATTAGACAGTGGTGATGGTTGATCAACTCTAAACATATTAAAAACACTGAATTGTATACTTTAAAGGGCGGGCTTTGTGATATGTCCATTTTATAGCAACAGAGCCATTATTTAGAAGAAAAAGGAATGAAGGAAAGAATTACTGGATGAACCTTTGCCAGGTACCAAGGGACAGCAGAGATCCAGCCTCAGGACAGGGGTGGATGTGACAGTGACACCGGTGCCGAAATGAACCAGCTAATGGGAACGGAAGCCCAGTCCTCAGGGTGCTGTCCTGCTCTGCAGAGACTTGGAGAACAGCCTACTGGCGGCACGTGTGCCATAAGAGAAGCTGGCCCAACCTCCGGGAGGCCAAGAGCGAGTGGCAGGAGGGCCAAGTGCAGAGCAGATGGTGGCCCCATAGGTCTCAGGAAGGGGCGGGAAACCTTCATTTTCTATCACAGAGATCCAGTCACATGTTACTTGTGCAATTGGTTTATAAAAACAATAACCCACCTTTATGGTGCCCCTCATGGCTCCATGCGTCATACTCTTCATGACACCCCTCACGGTTTTCCTCCGGGAACTCCTCACAGTTTCTCTCATTGGCCCCTTCAAGGAGCCCTTCCTGGGTTTCCTCATGGGTCTCTTCACAGGTCCCTTCTTGGGTCCCATCATGGTTTTCTTCACAGGTCTCTTCATGGGTCCCTTCACAGGCTCCCTCACAGGCTGTTCCTTCATGGGTTTCTTAAGGGGTCTCCTCAAGGGTCTCTTCACAGGTTCCCCCTCAGGGTCCTTCATAGGTTCCCTCAAGGGTCTCTTCATGGTTTGCCTCTTGGGATTCTTCAAGGGATCCCCCTCAGGGTTCTTCATGGGCCCCCTCAAGAGTTCCTTCACAGGTTTCCCCTCAAGGTCCTTCACAGGTTCTCCCTTGGGTTCCTTCACAGGTTTTCCCTCAGGGTCCTTCACAGTTTCCCAGTTAGGTTTTCTCATAGGTTCCTTCGGGGGTCCCTTCAAGAGTCTCTTTCTCTCGGGGTTCGTAATGGGTTTCTCCTCAGGTGCCTTCACAGGTTCCCTCTCAGGGTCCTTCACGAGTTCCCTCCAAGGTCTCTTCACAGGTTTTCCCTCAGGGTCCTTCACAGGTTCCTTCTCAGGGTCCTTCACGGGTTCCCTCCAAGGTCTCTTCACAGGTTCCCTCTCAGCGTCCTTCACAGGTTCCCCCTTGGAGTCCTTCACAGGGTCCTTCACAGATTCACTCTTGGGATTCTTCACAGGCTCCCTCTCGGGGTCCTTCACAGATTCACTCTCAAGATCCATCACAGGTTCCCTCTCAGGGTCCTTCATGGGTTTCCTCAAAGGTCTGTTCATGGGTTTTTCCTCGGGATTCTTCACAGGTTTCTCCTTGGGGTCCTTCACTGATTCCCCCTCGAGGTCCTTCACAGATTCCCCAATATCCTTCATAAGGTCCCCCTTGGGGTCCTTCACAGGTTTCCCCTCGGATTCCTTCATAGGGTCCTTCACGGATTCACTCTCAGGATCCTTCACAGGTTCCCTCTCGGGGTCCTTCATGGGTTTCCCCTCGGGGTTCTTCACAGGTTCCCCCTCAATATCCTTCACAGGTTCCCCCTTGGAGTCCTTCACAGGATTCTTCATAGGTTTCCACAAAGGTCTCTTCAGGAGTTTCTCCTTGGGATCTTTCACAGAGTCTTCTGGAGGTTCTCTCAAGGGTCCCTGCCTGCGTTCCTTCAGAGACTCCTTCACGGGCTCCCCCTCGGGTTCCTGCATAGCCCTGCTCACAGCCTCCTCCCCGACTGCTCCCACTGGGCTTGGCCGAAGCCGAGAGCTACTCCTCAGCTGCACTGGCATCCTGCCGGCGGGCAGCTCTCCCGGGCAGTGACTGCCCGAAGGGCCCGTCCTACCCCAGGGGTTCTGTTCTGGGCTGTGATGACACAATGGGCTCTATGACGGGCCCAGGCGAGGGCTGGGGGCCGTGGTTCCCCCACCAAGAGGGGACCCAGAGATGCCAGGGCTCCTATGCCACGGCACAGAAACTCCAGGTCCACCAGCCAGGGACCCCCGGTCACTCCCAAACACCCCCAAGGGGCCAGAGGCCCACAGAGAGCAGAAAGTCATAGGTGGGAGAAGGCAGCTCGGAGGGGAGCTAGAGAAGGCCCAGGAAGCTGGGACACAGGCGGGCCTTGCCTCTCCCTCTGATAGGGAGACCCCTGTAGTGGGCTGAATGGTGCCCCCCTAAAGACATGTCCATGTCTTCACCTCGGGAACCTGAATGCGGCCTTATTGGAAAAAGGGTCTTTGCAAATGGGATTAGGTGATGGATCTTGTGATGAGGAAATCATCCCGGATTATCTGGGTGGGCCCTACATCCAATGGCCAGTGTCACAGGAGACACAAGACCACCTGATGACTGGAGTGATGCAAACACAAGCCACAAACACCTGAGGCCACCAGAAGCTGGGAGAGGCAAGGAAGGACCTCCCTTCAAGCCCCCGAGGGAGCGCGCAGGCCTATTGACACCTTCATCTCAGACTCTAGTGTGCAGAACTGAGAGAGGATGAAGCTCTGCTGTCTGAGCCCCGCGTCTGTGTCACTCACATGGCCCTGGGCTGAGGGCGGCCCCGGACACTCACCTCCTCAAACACGTTCTTGCGGAAGTCCAGCTCCTCCTGCAGGCTCTGGCAGCGGTTCTCCAGGTCCACGCGCATTAGCGTCTCCTTCTCCAGCTGCTTTTTGGCCACAGCATGGCCATCCTCTGCCTAGATGACACCAGGTGACACACTGAGAGGACAGCATGTCTGCTGGACCCTGCCCAGCTCCTCAGGCCACCCCCTCCACACACCATACTCGGCCCCATGGTGAGGGCCCCATCTCCAACTGGGGTGGACACCAGGTGCCGCCCAACTTACCTTGGCTAACTGGGCCCGCAGCTCGGCCACATCGCTCTCAAGGCTGCGCTTGTCACTGAGGGCGGCGGCCAGCTCCGCCTCGCTGCGGTGGAACAGGGCCTCCAGGTCCTTGACCCGACCCTGGGCCACCATGAGCTCACCCTCCCGCTTCTTGGCGCTAGAAGGCAAGAGGGCCAGTGAACTGGGCGCATGGCACAGGCAGCCATCCCGGAGACGCGGAGGGCCTCAGAGCCCGTGCAGGTCACCCGACTGCAAACTCAGCCTGGTCTTGTGAACCAGGACCACCACTGGTTCATCGGGGGTGACACTGTCCCATGTTGCCTGCCAAGGCAGAAACTGGCGCTTCACTCACCCTGAGGAAACCACCCACCGGCAAACCCTGAGGCTCAGGGAACTCAAGGCCTGGTGATTTTAGACATGAGAGACATCCTTTACGGAGAATGTTGATTTTTACTAACAAATTTAGCACCCTCATCCACTGATAGCGGGAATGCAAGGAGGTGCGACTACCGTAGAAAACAGCGTGGTGGTTCCTCAAAGAGCTGAACGTAGAATTACCATAGGACTCAGCAATTCCACTCCTGGTATGTACACAAGAGATTTGAAAGCAAGTACTCAAGTAGATACAGAAACCCTGTTGTGAGCAGTGGTTAGGGGCTAGGCCAGCTAAGCAAAAGCTCAGCAGTTTGGATCCACCAGGTGCTCCTTGGAAACTATGGGGCAATTCTACTCCGTCCTACAGGGTCGCTGTGAGTCAGAATCGACTCAATGGCAACAGGTTTGTTTTTTTCCCAAACAGCCAACGTTCACTGCAGTGCTGTTCACAATGACCAAAAGGTGGAAACAACCCACGTGTCCATCCACAGATGACGGATAAACACGATGTGCTCCATCCATGCAATGGAATACTATTCAGCCGTAAAAGGGAATAACGCACTGACACACACTACAACGTTATCATGGATTGAATTGTGTCCCCCAAAAATATGTGTCAGCCTGGCTAGGCCATGGATCCCAGTACTGAGCAACTGTCACCCACTTTGTGGTATTGTGTAATTACCCTCTACTTTATGTGCTGTAAACCCTAAACCTCTATACGTGAATAAAGCTTGATTTGTGCAGGGTGTATCCTGAGTCACACCCTCACTAAAGGAAGTGACTCAAGTCATAGCCTTAAGTCCCAGCCTTACTCAAGTTACACTCTTGCTTGAGTCACACTTTTTATTGTACAAGAGATAAAAGGAGAGAGAAGCAAGCAGAGAAGGGAGTGACCTAACTACCACCAAGAAAAAAGAGCCAGGAGCAGAACACGTCCTTTGGACTCAGGGTCCCTGTGCTGAGAAGCTACTAGACCCAGGGGAAAACTGAAGCCAAGACTCACAAAGATCTCCAAGGAACACTGGGCCCACAGATACTGAGAGGGAACAAAGATCTTCCCCCAAGACATAATGGTCTAACTGGGACTACAAGGACCCCGCAGGCCATGGTCCCTAGACCTTCTGTTAGCCCAAGACAGGAGCCATTTCCAAAGCCAACTCTTCAGACAGGGATTGGACTGGACTGTAAGATAGAAAATGATACTGGTGAAAAGTGAGCTTCTTGGATCAAGTAGACACATGATGTTTTGTGAGCAGCTCCTGTCTGGAGGGGAGATGAGAAGGCAGAGGGAGACAGAAGCTGGCTGAGTGGATACAGAAATACAGGGTGGAGAGGAGTGTGCTGCCTCATTGGGGGAGAGCACCTAGGCGTATACAGCAAGGTGTATATAAGGTTTTGTATGAGAGACTAACTTGATTTGTAAACTCTCACTTAAAGCATAATAAAAATTAAAAAAAGAAAATAAAGTACACAGAAAAAATAAAAAAAAGATCTTCCCTCAGAACCGACAGAGGTAGAAAGCCTTCCCCTAGAGCTGGCTCCCTGAATTTGGACTTCTAGCCTCCTAAAGCATGAGAAAATAAACTCGTTAGAGCCACCCACTTGTGGTAGCTCTGTTATAGCAGCATTACATAACTAAGACAGACACGGGTGAACCCTGAAAGCATTGTGCTCAGTGAGAGAAACCAGACACAGAACGACAGATATCGTATGATCCCACTGAGGGGAAAGTTTTGGAAACGGATAGTGCTGACAGTTACAGCATGGTGAACACAATGAACATCACCAAACTGCAGGCTTAAAAATGGTTAAGATGGTAGACTTTAGTTTCCCCTCAATAAAAAAGTATCATTTACTGAAGTCACAAATGCTCTCCAACGTTTACGATTTCAAATAACACACACTCAGGTTCTGTAACACACGAATGTCCATGCTGTGGACTTAGGTTCTTGAACGCACGTAACGGACTTCTGACCGAGTTGGAAGGGAACATGGAGAGGTGAAGGGTCGCTTCTCAAAGCTTCTCAGTATGTGTTTAAACATGGCAGAGTACTCAGTTTGCGAACGGGGAGAGAGAGACGCATCCTGTAACCTGAGAACTGTCACACAAGAAAGAGTTGGAAACGAATATAAAAAAAAGTCTAAACAAAATCCCATTGGATTCATTCCCACCTGTTGGAAAGAGCCCACTGTGTTTCCACTAATAAGCCTGCCTAGTAGTGAACAAGCGGGGGTACTGCTCTGGCTGTGACCGTTGGCCTCGGGATGCACCTGCAGACCAGGCATGGTTGAGAAGCTGGATGCCATGTGGGGGGATGAGCTGGGATGGGTGGCCCTACCTGGTCCCTGGGGACCCTGGCTGACAGCCCACCAGTGGTCCATTACTGGAGCCAGGACCATGCAGGTGGGCAGGGTGAACGGGCCCACTTGGGAGGTGGCCTCTTGGCAAAGGGAAGCCAGCACTGTCCAGGGAAGCCACTCGGGCCTGGTGGAGCCTGGGGCTGATAGAGGGTGTCCAGAGGGAGGAGGGCTGGACACCCACCCACCATTCACTGGGGGCCACTCTGAGGTTCAGACCCCGGCAGAGCCTCCTAACATTGCGGGGCCTGTTCCTCACCTCCTGGTGACCAGGTGCAGGGGGCAGGTGGCAGCACCTCCTCAAGCACTCCAGGACAGAAAGGCCTTTTGCAGCTCCCGCCAGCAGGGGCAGCGGCACCCACAGACACGCTCTGCAAGCGTGGGACAGGTCGAATGTGCACTTGAGGACTTGGGGAGTGTCTGCAACACTCCAGTCCTTTCCTGCTCTGGGAGGGCTCTTAGGGGAAGACTGGGAGCCAAGGAGCCCCCTGTTCTCTAAGTGCTGAGACCAGCGACAGTCAGAAAGAAAAAGCGTGTCCACAGGAAGGGCACCAGCGGCCATCGTGTTGATTCCAACTCCTGGCAACCCTGTGTGTGTGTCAGAGTAGAGCTAGGCTGCCGTTTTCAATGGCTGATTTTCCGGAAGTAGATGGCCAGGCCTTTCTTCCGAGGTGTCTCTGGGTGGATATGAACCTCCAACCTTTCAGTTAGCAGCCAAGCACATTCACCGTGTGCACCACCCACGGACTCCAGGCAGAGTGCAGAAAGCCGAGTCTAGACTAAAGCCTTAAATAAAAGGTACAGCCTAGAGGTTCACATCATTCTACCCGCTGTCTTTTGATCCCACGTTCCTTTTGTTGTTGCTATTGTTTTAAACGTCAGCCTGCAAAACTGCACCCAGAGTTGGGGGTCCCTCCTCAAGGCCAGCGGGGAGAGCTGTGTCTGACACCGTAGGAGGCTGTCAGAGTGAACAGTGCCGTCAGCTGCCGTGGGGTCAGCCCCAGCTCATGGCGACCCCACACACAACAGAACAAGACACTGCCTGTCCTGCCCCACCCCCATCATCGGTCGTGGACCGGACCCTTGAGATCCACAGGGTTTTCATTGGCTGATTTTTGGCAACAGGTCACCAGGCCTTTCTTCCTGGTCCCTCTTAGTCTGGAAGCTCTGCTGAAACCTGCTCAGCATCACAGCGACACGCAGGCCTCCACTGACAGCCGGGTGGCAGGTGCACATGAGGTGCACGGGCTGGGAATGGAACCGGGGTCTCTCATACGGAGGGTGGGGATTCTACCACTGGACCACCACCACCCTCGCCACTGAACAACAAAGGGACAGCCAAAATAACCGGGGGCAGACACTGGTTAAACCCATCAGGTGCTGGGCTGTCCCAGCAGGCAGGACAGAGCTGCTTCATAAAGGACACCTGAGGACAGGGATGTGCCCACAAGAGGCCTAGGGTGTCGCAAGGCTCAGTGTCTGGCAGTCACCAGGCCTGGTTCAGGTGAGGGCCCCTGGATTGGACAGTGCCCCCCAGTGGGAGACTCTCACCTCTTGTTGGCCTCCTCCAGCTCAGCTCTCAGCTTCCCGATCTCAATCTGCAGCCGGGCGCGCTCCCGGGCTGTCTCATCCAAGACCCGGCGGGCGTCCGCCAGCTCCGACTCGTACAGCGCTTTGATGCCGCTCACCTGAGGGGACATGAATCGAGGGGGAGTGACAGGCCAAGACACGAGTCTTTCCGAGAAGGGCGCACCCTGTGGCCACGCTGCTGGGTGCCGTCCACAGGCCAGTCCTTGTACAACCCCCAGGACAGGCTCTTCACACGGGCGGGAGAAGTTCGCACGCGAACACAGTCCCAACGCGGCACGGTGAGATGTACTGGCGTTCTCACCCGTCCCTGTGAGTGTAGGCTGTGTGGAAATAGGGCCTTGCAGATGTTACTGCTGGGTTAACAGGAGGTCACACTGGAGCAGGGCGGGTCCCAATCCCAGGGGTGGTGAACTTATAAAACAGGACAGGCACAGGGGAGGACGGCCATGTGAAGATGCAGCCACAAGCCAAGGGTTGGCAGGGGCCACCAGAAGCTGGGAGAGGTAAGGGTCTTCCCCTAGAGCCTCTGGAAGGAGCGTGGCCCTGCGACACCCTGCCTCCCAACGCCAGGCCTCCAGAGCTGAGAATGAAGCCCCTCCTCTGTGGTACTCTGTCACGGTAGCCCCAGGACACTCGGCCAGGGGCTTCTGGGCCCCCTCTTCCGACTCACGGCCCTCAAAGGGTCATCGGCCCCTGGTGGAAGGCGGGAGGGGCAGTCACCCTGGATAGCCACAGCGACAGCCACCCATCTTCTCCGCTGTGAACCTTCCAGAATGACATGTCCTCTTCCCAACCAGCTCACAGAGCAGGCAGTGCCACAGCGTGAGGGAGCCCAAAGCTGCCTCAGGCAGCACCCCCATCTCCACCCACTTGATGCCAGCATGCCCTCCTATGGAGTGACAACCAAACTGCTCTTTTGGAGGTGGTGCCTCTTACAATTGAGGACGGTGACAGGGCACTGATTTATGGGGGGCCACCTCTAGGGACCCTGCCTTCCTCTCCCCCATCAAGTGCTCCTGGGGGTCCCACGGCCAGGCTGGGCCACCCACTGCAAGGCCCAGCTCAGGCTTCACCCTTCCCTCGCCCACACCCAGCACCCACCCTGTCTGTCCTACCTACCCCACAAGGAGGGAGGGAACGGACCTGGCTCACCAGCCGTGGCCCAGGCCAGCAGGACAGGCGTTCTAGGTGTCCCCTCCCCCAAGCCGGGCCAGCAGCTGACAACTGTGCCCACGTGCCATCTGCTAGCCCTGCAGCTCCCCCTCGGCACAGCTGCCCCGTCCCACAGGGGCTGGGCCAGCCGGGGCAGCTCAGGACAAGTGGCACCTGGGAGTTGAGTGCCCTCATCCGGGCAGCTGGCGAACACACTGGCTCAGGGCCGCCGGGATGAGGGGATCCATGCCTGAGCCAGCCACCACGCGTGCTAATAGTAAGCACAGCGCGTTGAGTGTCGAGTGCCTTACACCATGCACACACGGCCCCCCACAGCAGCCCTCACAGGGACCCCAGCCTGGCCTACCTCAGACACAAGAGTCTATTAACCCTGGACACTTCCTCACCTGCTGAGACCCCACCAGCTCCGTCCTGTTCTCACCTGGCCCTCCCACGCAGCGGTCGCTGCCTCCCTCCCAGGTCATCATGTCCACCAGGAGTGCCCTCACGGTTCTCAGCAGCCTTCCTGCCCCACCCTCAGCATGGGGCCACACACATAATGTGCCTAAAAACATCTGGAGCCCCAGCACCCTGCGATGGTGCGGCCGCTGTCCAAAGTCTGCGAGTTCCTCTGCTGCTTAGACACGGAGTTACCACGTGGCCCCACAATTCCGCTCCTAGGTACCTCCCCAGACAGGGAAACACATGTCCACACAAAAACCCGTCCACCAGTGTTCACAGCAGCATCAGTCGCAATCGCCAAAAAGTACTAACACCCAAGTGTCCATCAACAGATGAGTGAAAACACCCAGTGAGGCCCACCCACACAATACTACTTATACATCGCCAAGTCGTCAAGAACCAGGGAAGCCCGAGAACCTGTCACTGCCCAGGGGAGCCTGAGGAGACGTGACGACTGAATGTCCTGCGCGTCCTGGTGGGGTTCAGGGGCAGGAAACAGACGTTGGGGAAAGCTGAGGAGATCTGAACAGAGTGAGGACCTGAGTTAACATAAGGTACCAGCGTTGCTGGGCCTGGTCGTCGATTCTGACTCACAGCGGCGACCCTGTATTACAAAGAACTGCCCCATAGGGTTTTCCAGGCTGTAATTTTTATGGAAGCAGACAGCCAAGTCTTTCTCTTGCTGAGCCGCGGGGTGGTTCTAACCACCGACCTTTCGGAGTGCTGTGGTACCACCATGGCTCCTAATGTACCAATACTGGGCCGTTACCTGTGATAGACAGACCACGCTCATGTATGACGTTAACAAGGAAAACGGGCGTGGGGTACATGGGACTCCCTGTACCTCCCTCCTGAACTGCCTATAAATCTAAAACTGTTCTAAAGCAGCAAGTTTACTAGTTAAAAAACATATTGTTTATCTTGATGACTGAGTTTTTCTGGTACCTCCTTAAATTCTTGTCCCAGGTGAATGCCCCACCAGCCTCACCCCAGTCCTGGCCCTGCTCCTGGGCCGTCCTCTCTGCAATTCCGGGGAGTCTTGTTTAAAGTTCTTAAGCTCTTCTGGCAGTATGCTGGGTTCCCGTGTGTGTGCATGTGTATATGAGCGCACACTCACACATGTACCCGTCTCTCTTGTTTAATAAGGCCGTTAGTTATCTAGAGCCAGACTAGGCAAACCCCAGCCCACCACCTGCTTTTGTCCAGCCTACAAGCCCAGAATGGTTTCTACATTTTTAAAGAGCTGGGCAGGGGTGGGATGGAGGCGGCAAATGTTTTACGAAGCAGGCAGATGACATGAAGTTCAAATCCAGTGTGTATAAACAAAGCTTTATTGGCACACCGCCACACCCGTTCACCTCCGTATCATCTATAGCTGGTTTCTCTATAACAAAGTTGAGTGGTTTCTACAGAGATTGGCTGGCCCGCAAAGCAGAAAATATCAACTCCCTGGCTCTTTGCCAAGTCCCTGGGTGGCACAAACAGTTTGTGATCGTCTGCTAATCTCAAGTTGGCAGTCCAAACGTGTTCAGTGGTCCTGTGGAAGGAAAGGCCTGGCAATCTGCTTCGTAAAGATTATAGCCAAGGCTGCCTCCTTTGCCTTGAGGCCGGAAGAACCGGATGGCTACCATCAGGGAATATTTTGATCAGAAGGGAGGAAATGCAGAACAGAACGTCAAGTTCTCATGGACTTTCTGGAGCTACGGAGGCTGGATGAACCCCCAAAACTACTGCCCTGAAATAATCTTTAAGCCTTAAACCAAATAATCCTCTGAAGTCATCTTAAAACCATGGTTCAGCTTACCTAGTAAAGGATGCCTGCCTTGAGCATTGCGCTTTTCTAAGACCTATCTGTGTGGGATCAAACTGACAACAGCAATTCGGAAGACTAGATGGGCAACTCGGGGGGCAGCGGGTTTATGTTAATGGGGAAGAACGACTAGAAAAGGAGGGCGAGGATGGCTGCACAACTTGAAAAATGTAATCAATGTCACTGAATCATACATGAGAAACTGATGTATGTTTTTGCTACGTATATTCATAACAAAAAACATTAACACATCAACAAATAAATGAAATAAACAAAGATTACGGTCAAGAGAACCCCAGGGGACAGTTCCACTCTGCACACACGGGCTTGCCGTGAAGAGGAATGACCCCACGGCAACTCACAACAACAAGAACGGGCACTTCACGGAGAAAGTGTGCCGACCCCCGACCTATGGCATCGCAATGATTTGGCAAGGCCTTGCCTGGAAGGTGCCTAGACTAACACTGTCTCACAAAGACTCTTCCGCCCCTTCAGACAGGTGTGTTGTTGGCGGGCAGCTGGTTGCTGCACACGCTTGAGCGTCACAGCAGGGACTAGGGCACACAAGTGGGGAGTAAGAGCGTGGGCCCAGTGCCAACACAAGGAATCCCAACAACTGTGCTCACACATACGGGCCAGGCAGGGAGAGGCGAGGTTTCGGGTGGCAGAGCTGGCCTTTCCCCAGGGTCCTGCCTGCACACTGGCTGGCAGACGTCCCCTGGGGGAGAACCATGGCTCTGAGGCCAGGTGTGTGTGCCGTCCTGCAGCATGGGGACCTGCCTGCGTACTGGCTGGGAGACTTCTCCTGGGGGAGACCTGCCCAGGCACCATCTCAGGTGCCACTTCTGCCCTCGAGCTTCCTGGGCCCAGCCCTGAGGGACAGCAGGGCCCTGTCCTGCAGGCAGCAATAGGACACCGGGGCGGGGGATGGGAGAGAAAGAAAAGACACATCTCCTCCCCTTTGAACTGAAAACCTGTGTGCGCTGTGACAGGCTCCCCAAAGAGGAACCCCCCTGTCCCCAGCCCTCAGAGCCTCACACCTGGGCAGGTGCAAGCACAGGGCCTCCAGCCCCGCTCCTACCCACCCCTACCCAGCAGCCGGTGACCTTGCTTGTTATGGGGTAAACTGCATCCCCCAGAAAGATATGCTAAGCCCTAAACCCAGCACCTGGGAACCCGGCCTTGTTTGGAAATAGGGTCTTCACAGGTGTCATCAGTTAATTAACAGGTAGTCTCACTGGAGTAGGGTGGGCCCTAATCCTATATGACTGGTCCCCTAATACAAGAGACACAGAGACAGGGAAGGAAGGCCGTGTGAAGATGCAGCTACAAGCCAAGGAGCCCCGGGACCACGGGAGCTGGGAGAGACCAGGATGGAGCCTGCCCTAGAGCCTTCAGAGGGAGCGTGCCCTGCGACGCCCTGACCTCAGGCTCCTGGTCCCCAGAACTGGGAGGTATAACTTTCTGTGCTTACTCGACGGCCAGCTTGTGATATTTTCCGACGGCAGGAAATGAGTACATTTCTCAAGCATAAATCTGGCCAGTTCCCAAACGCCCCGCGGAACATCAGCACGTGGCCACTCACCACGGCACTGTGCAGACACCAAGCGAGAGACCAACTAATGCCAAATGGTGAGGCTCTAGAATCCACATGCGGTCCTGGCGTGGGGCACGAGTACATATGGAAGAGAAAACGTTAACGGACAGGAAGAAGGGGGCAAGCCACGCACCCCGTGGGTGGGCACCCCCTGCACCTGAATTGAAGTTTTATCACAAGCCTGCGCTACGCTCATAAGATTTTAAACGACATTTTCAAAGCATTCCTTAACAACAGGCTCTACGACACTGTCTCTCTTCCCATCCCTCAGCGCTGCTGACAGTGGGGACGATTGCTCTCTGGGGTGGGGTGTCCTGTGCACTGCAGGGGTTAACAAGCAGCATCCCTGGCCTCCACCCACTGGATGCCAGTAGCACTCACTCCCAGTTGTGATACCCACAACTGTCCCAGACATCATCCAGTGTCCCCTGGAGGCAGAATCAACCAGGTCGGGACCCCTGGGTTAGGGGATTCCACTGACCCCCAAGAGACTCTGCATCCCATAATCAGACCTACTGACATCCTAGGACGATGTCCACATTTAAATCCACACACTGAGTGGGGAGGAGAGAGGAGGGACGTCACAGGACCTGGGAGGTCCCCTGGTTTACTCTGTCTAATCCACTGGGAGTTTATTCTGGTGTATGGCGTGAGCAGAGATCCAACTCAATGTTTTTCCCCAAATAATTAACACAGGGTTTTGCCACCACTAAGGAGCCCTGGTGGCAAAGTGGTTAAGCGTTCAGCTGCCAACCGAAAGGTCAACAGTTCGAATCCACCAGCCACTCCTTGGAAACCCTATGGGGCATTTCTACCCTACCCTACAGGGTCACTATAAGTCTGAATCAACTGGATGTTAATGGGTTTTTTAATGGGTGGACATGTGAGGCCTGACTGTTCTCTGGGGTGGGCTGTCCTGTGCACCACAGGGTGCTGGCAGCATCCCTGGCCTCCACCCACTTGATGCCAGTAGCACCCCCCCAAGTAGCGACAACCACAAATGTCCCCAGACACGGCACAGTGTCCCTTGGAGGCAAACTCCCACAGGTGAGAAGTGTTGCTCTGCAGTTAAATGCCAGCTCTTCTGCATGACACACCTGTGTCCCTCCCAGCTGCCGCCACCTCCCAGGCCCCTCCTGATGCTTCCCGCCCACCCTCTCCAATGCCTGCCAGGTCTTGAACCTCGCCCTGCCCACCTGTCCATCAAGGCCACTGGGGGTCACTCCCTGGATTCAGCCCACACTGACCACCCCGACGGTCCCAGCGTCCCCTCCCACCCCCAGAAGGTTAGTGGCTCTTTCACTTACCCTTGAGAGAGGGTTTATCACTGCTCCCAGTGCTCACGGCTCCTGGGGCTCACACACTGGTCCACTGCCCTGGCTGCCCCACCAGCAGCATACCCACACTAATGGTCCCCATGACTGGGGACAACAAGACAGGAGCAAAACTATCAGCTGCTCAGGAGCCCCCCAGGTCCCAAAGGGGCAGGTATAGGCCCACAGCTCGGCTTCCCTTGCTCCTGCTAAGCCCCAGGTTATCTGCATTTCAGCAAGTCTCAGGAATAAATAACGCCACCGCCCAGACGGGGCGAGTTCACACTCAGGTTCACGCACCGTCTGGGACAGGAGCTTCCTGGGCCCTCCCAGCCAGCCCCATTTGCAGCTGGGATGAGGAGGCAGCCATACGCTGAGGCCGGGCAGTTGTACCACCATTGTACAGGCAGCAAAACCGAGGCCTGCAGGGGCTGTGGTAGCCGCCCACAGTGATGCAGCCCAGAAAGAGGGAGACACGGAGTTTGAATCCAAGCCGGCACCAGCCACAAGGACCTTCTCCCTCTGCACACACAAGCTGCGTTGAGGGAGCCCCTTCTTGGCCTGGCACTCAGCACAGCAAGGACAGAAGTGACGGAGCCCTTCTGGCGCCTGTCTGTTATTTTACCACCTTATTTTATAAACACTGTACCGGCCTACTCATTTCAGCCCCACAAACAAAACTCGAGATTGAGATGATTGCTCTTTTAAGACAGGGATCAGAGAGATTAAGGGGCTTGCCCAAGGTCACACAGAGAGAAAACTGCTCTCTGAGAGGCCCCTTCTCTCAGAGGCTCACTGGCAGGTCACCCACTGTCCTGATGGGGAAGCCGAGACTTGGGGTGGTCAGTCTTGGTGCCTCATCTGGCTCTGGGGTTGTATATTCCCAAGAAAATGTCACATTCTCGTGGAATTGTTTCTGGAGCCAGGGAGGCTAGATGAACCTTCCTCCCCCCACAAAAAAATCAATGGGGGAGGAACAACCTGGTGGGTTCTTCTCTCAGCCCCCTTCATTCTGAGGATGGGTCGGGCAAGAGAATGGCCTGGGGGATCAGGCTCCTGGCTGTGCCCCTGCCGGTCCCCACCCAGGGTCCCCACCCAGGACCCGAGACACACCCACCCTCAAACTCCCTTAGGGGGCGGGGCTCTCCTAGCCCCTTCTCCCTCAGCCAGCAGTGAATCCCTAGGGCTCGCCTGGAGCCCCAAAACTTCTCGCTGGATCCTCAGCACCTCAAAACTATCCCTCCCCTCACATCCTTCCAGCAGGGCCTACCCAGCTCCTGCCCCTCTGTCATGGACGTCCCTCAGGCCCAACTGAGGGCCTCCCAGATTTCCCTTGGGACCCCTGAGGCATCAGACCCACTCCCTGGGACCCCCATTACCCCCAGCCCCCACCCCAGTTACCAACTCCCCAGAATTCAACACAGGACCCCTCCAGAGTTCCACGGAGAACTGAGACGTGACCCTCCCCAGGGAGGCTCCCAAGACCCGCCCCTCCTCACCTCACGACCCCCCCCAAAGGGTCTGAGCCCCTCAGGCTCCTCAAAGACCAGAGATCGCCCCAAATTTCCCCCTCAGACAACCAAACACACCCAGGCTCATCCCCGAAAACGCGCCACTCCCTTAGGGGCGGGGCCTACCCTTGCCCACACCCTCTAAGAGGGGGTCCGGGGTTCTCAAGATCTCCTTGGTATCCTATCACCGACAAGGCACATCCAAGACTGCACCCGCTCAATCGGGGGCCTCGAAATCCCCTGGGGATCCCTCGGAGGACAGGGCCTGTCTCAGTGAGCACCCCTCACTCAGGCTTCCCCTAGGGCCACTGAGAACCACTCGGAGGTCGGAGACCACTCCAGTCTGTACTTCTCATTCTGGGGCCCGCAAGATGCCCTGGGGGCACCTCGGAGGGCAGGGCCTGCCTCAGTGTGCACCCCTCACTCAGGCACCACCCCAGGTCCCTGGGACCCCCAGCCGGCACCCCTCACCAAGGGGCCCCCGAGATTCCCTGGGAACCCCCGGTCTGCACCCCTCGCTCAGGGACCACCCCACGTCACCTGGGACCCCTGTCTGTAACCCTCACCAGGGGCCCCTGAGATTCTCTAGGAGCCTCACTCTGAACCCCTCACCAGGGGCCACCCCAGATCCCCTAGGGTCCCCGGTCTGCACCCCTCACCAAGGGGCCTCCGACATTCCCCAGCAATCTCAGTCTGCACCCCCCACCAGGGGCCACCCCACACCCCCTGGGGCCCCTGTCTGCATCCCTCACCAAGGGTCCCCCAACATTCCCCAGGAATCTCAGTCTGCACCCCTCACGGGGGCCCCTGACATTCCCCGGGGACCTCGGTCTGCACCCCGGCTCCGGGGCCACCCCACACCCCGGGGACCCCTGTCTGCACCCCTCTCCAGGGGGCCCCGTCCTACCTCGCGCGTGGTCACCTCCTCCTTCTCCGAGATCTTGAGCAGCAGCCGGTCGTTCTCCAGCTCGAGCGCGCGGACGCGGTCGATGTAGTGCGCCAGGCGGTCATTGAGCTCCCGCAGCTCCTCCTTCTCCTGCAGCCGCGACAGGCGCGTGGGCGACAGCGGCGTGGCGGGCCCGCCGCCCGCGCGGGTGGACAGCGGCGTGGCCATAGCGGCGGCGGCGTTGGCGGCGGGGCTCGGGCTGTGCTCACGACGGCGGCGCGCGGCTCCGCGGGCTCATTCAATCCGGCGCCGCCGAGGCCAAGATGGCGCCGCTCGCCGCCCGCCCGCGCGCCGCGCCACGGCGCCAGGCAGCCTGGGAGTTGTAGTCCGGCCGCCGGTGCATCTCGCGCGGGGCATCGCGGAAGTTGTAGTTTCCTGCCCCGGCGTTGTAAAGGCGTGGAGTCCAGAGCCAACCCACCAGATCAGCCACCATGTGAATCAAGATGCCCAGTTTGTATAACCTACCTACTTCATTGAAGTCCAATTAAAATTAAAACTGGTTGATGATAAAATAAACTATTAAAAAAAAAATGAAAACACAAGCCCGAGATTGGGAGAAAATATTTCCAAATCATGTATCTAATAAGGGGCTTGTATCTAGAATAAAGAACACCTAAAAACTCAATAATAAAAAGAAAAATAACACAATAAGAAACAAGGTTTATAGGAACAACTGCTTCCTTTGCCATGAGGCCAGGACTGGATGGTGTCTGGCTACCATTACTAAACATTTTGATCAAAAATCCTGTAGCAGAAATCCTTATTAAAAGGGGGAGGAATGTGGAACAAAATCTGAACTTTTCATGGAATCTTGACTTCCTGGAGCCACTGAGGCTGAATGAACCCCTGAAATTATTACCCTGAGAAATCATCTTTAAGCCTTAAACCTCAAACCAAAAATATCCCTGAAGTTTTCTTTAAATGAAACAAAGTTGCTAGATGCCAACGAGTTGGTTCTGAGTCACAGCGACTGTTATATACAACAGAATAAAACACTGCCTGGTCCTGAGCCATTCTCACAATCGTTGCCATGTTTCACCCCACTGTTGCAGCCACTGTGTCAGTCCATCTCATTAAAGGTCTTCCTCTTTTTCGCTGAACTTCTACTTTTCTAAGCATGATGTCCTTGTCGAGGGACTGATCCCTCCTGGTAACATGTCCAAAGTATGTGAGACCAAGTCTGTCCATCCTTGCTTGTAAGAGCATTCTGGCTGTACTTCTTCCAAACAATATTGTTGTTCTTGTTAGGTGAGGTCGAGTTGGTTCTGACTCATAGCGACCCGATGTACAACAGAGCGAAACACTGCCCAGTCCTGCACCATCCTTACAATCATTGTTATGCTTGAGCCCATTGTTGCAGCCACTGTGTCAGTCCATCTCGTTGAGGGTCTTCCTCTTTTTCGCTGACCCTCTACTTTACCAAGCATGATGTCCTTCTCCAGGGACTGATCCCTCCTGATAACATGTCCGAAGTATGTGGGTCCATGGTATATTCAACATTCTTTATCAACACCACAATTCAAAGGCTTCAGTTCTTCATCAGTCTTCCTTATTCATTGTCCAGCTTTCACACGCATATGAAGTGATTTAAAACGCCATGGCTTGGGTCAGGTGCATCTTAGTTTTCAAGGTGACATCTTTGTTTTTCAACACTTTAAAGAGGTCCTTTGCAGCAAATTCACCCACTGCAACGCATCTTTTGATTTCTTGACTGCTGCTTCCATGGCTGTTGATTGTGGATCCAAGTAAAATGAAATCCTTGACAACTTCAGTCTTCTCTGTCCATCATGGTGTTGCTCATTGGTGCAGTTGTGATTATTATTTTTTTTTATGTTGAGGTGTAAACCATACTGAAGGCTGTGGTCTTTGATCTTCCTCAGTAAGTGCCTCAAGTCCTCTTCACTTTTAGCAAGCAAGGTTGTGTCGTCTGCATAACGCAGGTTGTTAATGAGTCTTCCTCCAATCCTGATGCCCCGTTCTTCTTCATATAGTGCAGCTTCTCGGATTACTCAGCATACAGGTTGAATAGGTATGGTGAAAAGATGTAACCCTAAAGCACACCTTTCCTGACTTTAAACCACGCAGTATCCCCTTGTTTTGTTTGAACGACTGCTTTTCGGTCTATGTACAGGTTCCTCCTAAGCACAATTAAGTGTTCTGGAATTCCCATTCTTCGCAATGTTGTCCATAATTTGTTATGATCCACACAGTCGAATGCCTTTGCATAGTCAATAAAACACAGATAAACATCTCTCAGGTATTCTCTGTTTTCAGCCAGGGTCCATCTGACATCAGCAACGATATCCCTGGTTGCACATCCTCAGTCCAGCCTGAATTTTTCCAAGTTCCCTGGTGGTTCACTGCTGCCACCGCTTTTGAATGAGCAAAGGCCACGGCCTTCAGTACGGAGACAGCGCCCAGCGGGGGTGGTTCAGCGGTAGAATTTCCGCCTTCCATGCCGGTTCCATCCCCGCCAATGCACCTCACGTGCAGCCACCACCCATCTGTCAGTGGAAGCTTTCGTGGTGCTGTGAGGCTGAACAGGTTTCAGTGACCTTTCCAGGCTGACAGACTAGGAAGAAAGGCCTGGCGATTGACTTTCGAAAGTCAGACAATGAAGACCCTATGGACCCACAACCAATCACGGGGATGGCGCGGGATGGATGGAGTTTCCTTCTGTTCACGAGGTCACCACGAGTTAGGGGACTGGAGAGCCGCCAACAACAGAATGTGACCATGTTGTCTTCTCAAAAGTTACCTTGTATCTATGGATCAGATACTGTTTTCTTTCACCTGTAACCCACTGTAATAAAAAAAAAAAATAGTAAACCAAAAAAGCCAAACCCCGTGTGCCTAGACTTACGGCGACCCTCTGGGGTGTTAGAAGGGCTCCATAGAGTTTCCTTGGCTGTAATCTTCAGGAAAGCACATGTCAGGCCTTTCTTTGCCAGCACTGCTGGGTGGGTTTGAACCACCAACCTCTTGGTTAGTATCCAATTGCAAACCACTTCTGTCATCCAGGGACCTCTCCATCATGGTAGGCATATAAAACACAAAACCCAGTTGGTAAAATGTGCAAGGATTTTTAAAGCAAATTATGAATTAAAAAATACCAAAACCAAACCCAGTGCCGTCGAGTCGATTCCAACTCATAGCGACCCTACAGGACAGAGTAGAACTGTCCCACAGAGTTTCCAAGGAGGATTCGAACTGCAGACTCTTTCGTTAGCAGCCGCAGCACTTAACCACTACGCCACCAGGGTTTCGGAACTAAAGAATTTTTTTTTTTTTTTCTAGAGGGAAAAAGAATAACTGCGGTTTGGGGGTCACTTTTCCTACCCTGCATCTCCAAATTTATCTGTGAGCACCCCCACCCCCACCCCCGCCCATCGGAGCTCTCGACTGACCCCGCCTGGCCGAGGGCCCACCTGATCGGAACCGGCCTGCGGCCCAAGGCTGCCCGCCCCCCCCCGGCACGCGGATGGCCCATCCTCCCCCCAGCCTTTGCTCATGCTGGTCCACCCGCCTTAGTGCCCTTCCCTCCTGTGCGCTCTGGCCCGGGCCTCAGTCTCTCCGTCTGTGAATGGGGTCTCCAACCTGCTCCCCGCCCTGCTCTCCCAGCGCTGCGCGGGGGGTTGAGGGGGATCCCGGGGGTTGGACTCCAAGTCCCGAGAAGCCCCGCGCTTCCCTTGGGTGGGGCCCGGGCGCCCCCGCCGGCGCGCGCCGTGGAAGAGGCGTCCGGCAATTTTCAAATTTTGGCGCTGAGCGGGTGGGGCGGTGACAGCTGTGCCACGGTCCCCCCCTTCTCCAACCCCAGGGCCACTCCCAGGCCGGGGGCGTCCTGCCAAGCTGACCGATCCCCTCCGCGGGTCCCCCCAGGCGGGGGGCACCGGGCCCATTTGCAAGATGAGAAACTGAGGCCCGGAGAGATTTTGGGGGCCTGTCCGGGGACCCCCCGCAGGACTTGGAGAGACGAGATTCGAGCGCGGGCCACTCTGACCCCAGGGTGCTGCACAGTCAATGGTCAGTTGCTGTCTGCTTTGGAGGTGGGGTGCGGGCGAGGCTGTGGGCGACAACGCCCCGAGCCCGGACGGTGCAGCCTGGAAAGCCCCCGGCCCTCTCGCCGCCCCCGCTCAGCGCCCGAGTTTGGCGCCAGGTTTTCAAAATCGGAACGGTCGCCGCTGGCTCCGGGCCCGGGTTTCCAGCCTGGATCCTGGATTCCGGAGCCTGGATCTCAGGGAGCCCGGAGCCTGGATTCCGGAGCCTGGACCTCAGGGAGCCCGGAGCCTGGACCTCAGGGAGCCCGGAGCCTGGACCTCAGGGATTCCGGAGCCTGGATCTCAGGGAGCCCGGAGCCTGGATTCCGGAGCCTGGACCTCAGGGAGCCCGGAGCCTGGACCTCAGGGAGCCCGGAGCCTGGACCTCAGGGAGCCCGGAGCCTGGATCTGAGGGAGCCCGGAGCCTGGATTCCGGAGCCTGGATCTCAGGGAATTCGGATTTTGGAGCCTGGATTTCAGGGAACCAGGATTTCCCAGCGTGGATTGCAGGCAGTCCAGATTCTGGAGTCTGAATCTAGGATCAGAATTCGGGAACCTGGGGCTGGAACCCTGTAATCCCGACTGAAATCGGAGAGATGAGAAGGTAATGAAATGGGCGGATAGAGACCGAGCATCTGCGATGTGCTAGGTGTACCCAAAGGACTTGGAAGCTGGGACTGAAACCGATACGTGTACACCGATTTTCATCGAATGTCATAGCGTGTATCAGAGCTTCGTTCCTTTTTATGGCTGAGTAATATTTCCTCGGGTGGGTGGACCGCATTGTGTTTGTCCATTCGACTGCTGATGGACATTTAGGGTTGTTTCCACCTTCTGGCTACCATGAGTAGTGCTGTGATAAACGCTTGTGTACGAATTCCTGTGCTAGTCCCTTCTTTGAATTCTTTGGGGCATATACCGAGGAGTGGAAGCCAAGCCAGTTCTCGCTCATGGCTTGATGTAATGCCTTCAGCAACCTGGTTTGCACAGGAAGAGTGGGAGGTTCAGAGGGGGTAAGTCACCAACCTGAGAACACAGAGCTCGTCTGGGGTGGAGCTGGGATTTGAACCAGGTGAGTTTGACTTCAGAGTGGAGCCAGCCCTTTCTGCCACCTCCTGCAGGGGGACATGGTCATCTCACCCCCTGCCACAGCCACTTTCTCCATTGCTGCCTTGACATTGTCCTCCATATTCTCCAAACTGGCTTGCTTTTCCCGCCTTTGCTCTTGCAGTCCCACCTCCCCCCCGAGCCCATTCCTGTCTCACAAATGTCTCAGACTTCAGAGGGTGACTCACCTCCACCCAGAAGCCTTGCCTTGGGGACAGGAATCATGTCTTGTTCATCTTTGCAAATAACATGAAGTCAGATTCCAGCACTTCCCCTTCAAATGTGTCAGTGGCTTCCAGGCACACCGGGAGTCCAACCCAAACCCCTCCCCATGGCCCCCAAAGCCCACCTCCCTGAGCTCATCTCCCCAACTCTCGCTCATTCGGCTGCAGCCACCCAGGCCTTCTTGGACTTCCTCAGACATGCCAGACCTGGTCCTGCCTCAGGGCCTATGCATGTGCTGTGCCTGGGACCCTCTCCTCTTAGATCTTCCCCAGCCTGGCTTCTTCATGACATTCAGGTCTCAGCTCAAATGTCACCTCTTCTGAGAAGCCCACCCTGACTACCCCATTTGAAGTAGCAGCCTGCCTTATTTGCCTGGTATCCCAGCATGCAGTAGGCCCTCAGCCAATGCCTGAAAGTCCGATAACAGCCCACGTTTATAGGGCATTTCCTATGCACCAAGGACTCCTGGTGGTGTAGTGGTTAAGTGCTCGCCTGCTAACCAAAAGGTCCTTGGTTTGAACCCACCAGCAGCTCCACGGAAGAAAGACGTGGCAGTCTGCTTCTGTAAAGATTACAGCCTTGGAAACCCTATGGGGAAATTCCACTCTGCCTTATAGGGTTGCTATGAGTTAGAATGGAGGGCAGTGGGTTTTTGCTTACTACAAGCCAGGTCCTCTTCTAATCGTGGGCCTGAATTAACTCATCCTCAGGTCTTTTCTCCCGAGGAGCCTCTGGTGGATTTGAACTGCGGACCGTTAGCAACCCAGCACTTACCGTTGTGCCACCGGGGCTCCTGTGAATATACTCCCATTGCTGTCTAGTCGATTCCGATTCATAGCAACCGTAAAGGACAGAGTAGAACTGCCCTATAAGGTTTCCAAGGAGCAGCTAGTGGATTCGAGCTGCCAACCTTTTGGTTAACAGCCTGAGCTCTTAACCAGTGCCACCAGGGCTCTAATATATACTGTATAGCTTTTACAACTGGCATGTTTTATATGGGTTTACCACACACTTTTACACTTTGCCTGATCTTCTGTTTTGGGGCATTATAATCTCTCAATAAATGTTTGCTATTATTATCTTTTTTTATTATTATTATCATTGTTACTCTTATTATCTTCAATGTAATGCAAAATTAATAAATAGCAGAGTGGTTTACTTTATTGATTCTAGAGATAAGGGACCTCATTTGTGAGGTGGGTAAGGATGTCCCCAAGTCACACGTGTCAAGGGAAGAGTTGAAATTTCCCTCTGTTTGGGGCAGACAGGGTGAGGTGAGTGACCCATTCATGTCAGGCTCAAGATTTGAGGAGGCACCAAAAAAAAACCCTCAAGATAAATGATATTTTAAAAAGTCAAAATGAATGCAGAAAAATCCATGACAAGCAAAATACAAATGTTTTATACTCTTTTTTTAAATTGTACTTTAAATGAAGGTTTACAGAGCAAACTAGCTTCTCATTAAACAATTAATACACATATTGTTTTGTGACATTAGCTGCCACCCCCACGACATGTCAACACTCTCCCCTTCTCAACCTTGGGCTCCCTATTACCAGCTTTCCTGTCCCCTCCTGCCTTCTTGTCCTTGCCCCTCGGCTGGTGGGCCCCTTTAGTCTCGTTTTGTTTTGGGGCCTGTTCAGTCTGGCTGAAGGGTGAACCTCAGGAGTGACTTCAGTACTGAGCTATAAGGCTATCCAGGGGCCGTACTCTCGGGCATTCTCCACTCTCTGTCAGACCAGTAAGTCTGGTCTTTTTTTTGTGTGTGTGTGTGAGTTTGAATTTTTCTCTACGTTTTTCTCCCACTCTGTCTGGGACGCTCTATTGTGATCCCTGTCAGAGCAGTCAGTGGTGGTAGCCGGGCACCATCTGGTTGTGCCGGACTCAGTCTGGTGGAGGCTGTGGTAGCTGTGGTCTGTGAGTCCTCTGGACTAATCTCTTCCTTGTATCTTTGGTTTTCTTCCTTCTCTCTTGCTCCGGACTGGAATACCAACTTTTTAGATAAAGACAAGGTTCAACCCTACATCTGCATAACCCACTTCCATCCCTGCCCCCCGACATGGGATCCTGTCTGTATTTAAAAACTTGGATATTTTGTTCATCATGGATTTATTTGCATAAATTTTGATTTTTTTAAAATATTGCACTAAAACATTGGTTATCTTGATGGGTGATTTTTTTTTTTTGGCCTCCCCTTAAATTTTTCCCAAGTGGAGTTCCTCACTTGCCTCACCCTAAACCCCACCCTAGTTCCAAGAAAACATAAATTACAGAAGAGGGACCCCTGGGCAGTAGTTTCCTGATTTTTTTTTTTTTAATATTGCTTCTAGAATAGGTGGAGCACAGGGCATATTTCCGGCAACAGAAGTGTTCTATAAGTGTTTTATGGGATTCTGTAATGGAGGACATGTGACATCATGTGTTTGTCAAAAGCTCTGTTGTCCTTCATTGCCATCGAGTCAATTCCGACTCACGGCGACCCCATGTGTGCAGAGTAGAGCTGCCCCAGAGGGTTTGCAAGGCTGACCTTTTGAAAGCAGATCGCCAGGCCTCTGGGTGCGTGTGTTCGAATTGCCAACCTTCCTGCTACTAGATGAGCACTTAACCATTTGCGCCACCTAGGAACTGGACCAATAAGCAACATCATGATAAACGGAGAAAAGATTGAAGGTGTCAAGGATTTCATTTTACTTAGATCCAAAATCAACGCCCTTGGAAGGAGCAGTCAAGAAATCAAACAACCCATTGCATTGGGCAAATGTGCTGCAAAGGACCTCTTTAAAGTGTTAAAAAGCACAAATGTCACTTTGACTAAGGTGCGCCTGACCCAATCCATGGTATTTTCAGTTGCCTCATATGTGTGTGAAAGCTGGACGATGAATAAGGAAGACCGAAGAAGAATTGATGCCTTTGAATTATGGTGTTGGCGAAGAGTACTGACTATACCGTGGACTGCCAGAGGAACGAACAAATCCGTCTTGGAAGAAGGACAACCAGAATGCTCCTTAGTAACGAGGATGGCGGTGCTTTGTCTCACATACTTCGGACAGGTTGTCAGGAAGCACCAGTCCCTGGAGAAGGACGTCATGCTTGGTAGGGCGTCAGTGAAAAAAGAGGAAGACCCTCAAGGAGATGGATTAACACAGCGGCTGCAACAATGGGCTGGAACATAACAGTGGCTGTAAGGGTGGCCCGGGACCAGGGAGCATTTCCTTCTGTTACACCTGGGGTTGCTATGAGTCTGAACCGACCGGAGGGCACCTAACAAGTGACTGCTTTAGTTAATAACGTGCCAATTGTTGCACAGGAATGCAAGATACTAGTAATAGGAGGAACTCCAAGGGACAGAGGTATATAGGGGACTCTGTACTTTCTGCACAATTTTTTCTGTAAACCTAAACCTACTCTAAGAAATAAAGTCTATTCAAAAACATTGCCTCTATAAATAAAAAGTATATATTGCATACGTGAAACACTGTATATGTAAGCCATTGCAACCATCTCTCCTCACCCTCCCACCTCCCCCGCCGACTCCTCCCTTCCGGCCCTGCAGGGGCAGAGACCCCTCGAAACCACCAGATGGCGCTACCGCGCCTCGCAGCGCCGGGACCTTTCGCGTCCGGGTGGGCGGCGCGGAGGCGGTGCGATGCGTCAGCGGGACTCTCAGGCCGGGGAGCCGGGGGAGCTAAGCCGCCGGCCAGAGGCCAAACTGGCGGGGGAGGGGGCGGAGACATGAGTCACCAGGGAGCCCCCGATCGTCTGTGGAAGAGCATCCCACGCGGGCCTGCCCGCCTTACTCGTGAGCTGCCTTCTGGGGAGGTGGGGGCGGCGTCGAGGCCGGTCGGGTCCCTGCGTGCAGTGGTGCCAGGTGCACACGCGTGGCTGCAACCCGAAACTCTCCAAGCCTCAGTTTCCTCTTTTACACGCTGGACGTACGTATAGCCCCCTGCTTCCCGGGGCTTCAGTGAAGCGTGCTGCATGGAGGGAGCGCCTCGTATACAGTACCCACTCCATACACGTCAGGGCGCACAGGGGAAGGAGGCTGCAACAGTGGCGATCGTGACTGCAAACAGGCCAGAGGCGGCAGCGCGGGGCTCACGCCAGAGCCGTTTGGCCCTTGCTTTCCTCCTTGGGCCCTGATTTCGCTGCACCGTCAAACGCAGCCAAACGGTGGAGCGAGAGGCAGCCGGCAGGGGGCGCGCCGGCTCAGGGCAGAGAGCGGAGGGCGAGCCACCTGCGCCTCCTGGGCACGCCCCACCCTGAAACTCGCGGGGGGCAAGGCGGGGTGCCCCCTCGCTGCCCCAGTTCCCCGAGGTTTGGGAGGCCTCGAGGCGGCCTAGCGTGCCCGCCGGTTGGACAGCTGGCGTTTATTGAGCGCATACTGCATGTCCCTTATTTGATTGACTGCGCCCTCCAGCCCGGACAGGAGGGCGCTGCCTTTGCACGAGCAGGTTGGGGACACAGACCCGGAGAGGTTAAGTCAGCTGGGGTTGGGGGTCCCCGCAGCCAGGGGAGAGGGAGACCTCCCCTCACCACCCCCTCGGAGGGATCGGGGTGCAAAGGCCCCCCTCCGCATGCAGGCCCCACCCCGTGCAGACTCCTGGAAAAGGTGCGGGTCGGGACTCTCCAGGGGCGAGGAGGGGATTCCAGACCCCCCCCCGAAAGTCGGGGCCGCCTCGCGCGCTGGAAAGCCCGCGCGCGCTCCGAAACGCGGCGCGGCTGCCGGGAAATCTGGAGGAAAACTTCTGCTTTTTTTTTTTTTTTTTGCCGCGGGCCCTCGGCCCCCCTTCTCGCCCTGCGGCTCACGCCCCCACGTGGGGCGCCCCCGCGCGGCGCTCCGCCCCCTGCCTGCCGCCGGCCAACTGCAGCGCTCGCTGCCCTCGCCTTTGTTGGTCGGCCAATAGGCGGGCGACCGGGCGGGCCGAGGCCACGCCCCCGTCCTGTGTGCCTATAAAGGGCGGCGCCGGCGGCCGCGGAGCCAGTTTGCTGGAATCGAGAACTTGCGGCGTTTTTACGGTCTCTTTGGATTGTTCGCGCTAAGGACTTTGCATTTTTTTTTTTTTGCCTTATTCGAACTTTTTTTGGGGATTACGCTGCTGACACCCGAAGATCTTGGACTAGCGCTCCGGCTCCGTGGGAAGGTGTTGCGCTCTCTGTGCCAGGATTTTGCATTTTCTCCCCTGGGACTGTGTGGGTCTCTTTCCACTGTGGATTACAATTGCAACATGACCCTGGAAGAGATCGTGGCGTGCGACAACGCGGCGCAGAAGTGAGTAGCGGGGGTCCCCGCCGCCTGAGGTCGGCTGGGCCGGGAGGGGCTGGGGCGGGCGCGCGAAGCACCCCGGTGGCCGGCCCGGCGTGACCGCCCTGTCCCCTGATCCCCAGGATGCAGACGGTGAGCGCAGCGGTGGAGGAGCTTCTGGTGGCTGCGCAGTGCCAGGACCGCCTCACCGTGGGGGTGTACGAGTCGGCCAAGCTGATGAATGTGTGAGTCAGCCCCCCTCCCCGGGTCTGGGCGCGGGGTCGGGTCCCCCCTCCGCTTTGCACGCGCCCAAAATCCTTCTCTTGCCCCAGGGCCGGGACTTCCCCAGGCACTCCCACTGTGGCTTGGGGGCCTCTTTGCATTTGAGAGGGGGAACTTGAGCGTCGGCGCGCTGCATGGTTTGCAAGCGCTCCCCTCCACCAGCACCACCCCTCCCCCCGCCCCGTTTTCACTCCATTCTCTTCCCACACAATTTGAACGGAGCGGCTTACAGCCCCCAGCACACAGACTGTCCCCCACATGCATGCACGCAGCACGGCTTTTCTTGCTTTCTGCAAACTCCCCTGCATAGTGTGCCCAGCTGACGCGCCCCCTGGCCCTTGCAGGGACCCCGACAGCGTGGTCCTGTGTCTCCTGGCCATAGACGAAGAAGAGGAGGATGATATCGCTCTGCAGATCCACTTCACACTGATCCAGTCGTTCTGCTGTGACAACGACATCGACATCGTGCGAGTCTCAGGCATGCAGCGCCTGGCACAGCTGCTGGGCGAGCCAGCCGAGACCCAGGGCACCACGGAGCCCCGGGACCTGCACTGCCTCCTGGTCACGGTGAGTGGGCCCCCGCCCCACCTGGCTGCCTGGGCTGTGTTTGTAAACAAAGTCAAGCCGGCCTGCTCACTGCACACCAGCTCAGCCCTCAGCTACGCTCGGCATGTCCCCGGCATGTCCCGTGGACATCCCAGCCAACCTCATCACCCAGGGAGCTATTTTGGGTCTGTTTTCCCCTTGGGGCAAGAGGGAGGCTTCCAGCCAGTCCCGGGGTTGTCTCTGAACCCCCTCTTTTTTCTCTTTTAGAACCCTCACACGGACGCCTGGAAGAGTCATGGGCTGGTGGAGGTGGCCAATTACTGTGAAGAAAGCCGGGGAAACAATCAGTGGGTCCCCTACATCCCCCTGCAGGAGCGCTGAGCCCCCTCTCAGCACAAGTACCTGTTGAGTTGCTGCCAAAAAAAAAAGCAAATAAATATTGATCTCCTCCCCCCCAGCACAACCTCCCCCCTCAAAATACCCAATCCGTGAGACCATCAGGGGGCAGAGTCATTGGAGACTTGAGAACAAGGAGAGGGGAGTGTGGGGTCATGCCCAGGGCGGTGGCCTGGAGCAGCGCCATGGATGGCCAGAGAGAGAGAGGAGAGGGGCCCCCAGCCAGCAGAAGAGGGGACCTCGTGCCACAGGCCTGGCTACAGAGCAGACACCGGAGTTGGGGAGCCCTGCCTCCCCCCAGCACAGACAGCCGGGACTCTACACTTTGGGGGTTGGGTGAGACCTGCTGTGTCCCCCACCCTTGATGAGGCCGAAGCTGCCATCTGCAAAAAGGACTTGGCTGACCGAGGGCGTGGACCCTTGCCAGGATTTTCTACTTCGGGACTTGGAGCTGGGGCCTGCGCTGTATTGGACCCAGGAACTCCTGGTTTGCAAATTATATAGACAATCTATCTTGTTACTTGCACTTGTTACTTGAACCACTGAAAAGAGACAGGAGGCTGACAGATTCTTATATTTTTATTTCTAGGATGGCGTTGTAATAAATTTGTAAAGTCTCAGACTTGCTTCCGGTGTCTTTGCAGATTCTGAGGACAGGGACACTCCCCCCACACACTCACACACTCCTCCTGCTCCTCTTGGTCTTGCAGCCTCCCCAAGAAGTGTTAGAAAAGGCCCTGTTAGCAGCTCCAGGCTCCTTTGCAAAAACAGTGCCTCTTCTCTCTGCAGCCGGCGCCACCTCCCAAGTCCAACAAAGCTTTGCCTCTTTTTTTCTTCTCCCTCCTGCCCTGTAGCAATTAAAAGACCGGTTTATTACGAAACCTGGCCGCGGAGCCACTGCTGTTACCGGCCGGCTGGAGCCAGCCCCAGCTCCAGGCAGATACAGACGCACCCCCGAGGGGCTGGCTGTAGCTTCCAACCGCCCGGCCTCAGCCTCCACCGCAACCCAGAGAGGCCAAGGGCCCGCCTGGGACCACACAGCGTGGTGGGCACCGGGCTGCCCCAGGTCCCCTTGCATAGTGCCATCCTGCAGCTGCAGGAAGAGCTGCTTTGGGGAGACCCCAAGAGCGCCCCCCACCCAGGTCTTCACCCTCCTGGGATGGACTCCCTCGCTGCGCAAAGGGAAAAAAAAATTTTTTTTCTTTTCCCAAACTAAAGAAGAAAAATGCCCCAGGAAGCCCCAGCTGGGCTTGGCACGGCGCAGCAGTTTTGCCTCTAAACCGAAACTGGAAGCCTGGCGCGGCCACCTCCCAGTTCTCCACAAGCGGCAGGCGGTGACGCCCCCTGCCCCAGGCTGGCAGCCTGGCCCAGCCCTTCCGGCCCGGCCTCAACCTTCCCAGCCCGGTCTGCAGGGTGGGCTCGCAGGTCTGCCTCCTTCCCGCTGCCCCCAGCCAGGTTTGGGCCCGGGGGGCGGGGGAAGAAGAGGGACTCAGCCCAAAGGCCACGACCTTTCCACGGGGCCTCACGTGGGCGCGTGAGGAAAACCCCGGCAGCCCCCGGGGAGTCACGGGAAGGGGAAAGAGCAGCGAGGGGAGGGGGAAATCCCAAGAAGGAGGGGAAGGGGCAGGGATCCCTATTGGGGTTGGAAAGAGAAGAGAACCCAAGTGAGCCCGAGTAGTGTAAGGGTGAGCCCAAAAGGGTATGAAATAGAGGTGAGATGAGGGAGTACCCAGAGGGTAGGGGGCCACAGGGGCAGGGGCTAGGAGAGAGAAGGACAGAGGAACCCCGGAGGGGGTGGGGGAGATGGGGAGAGCAGAGCCCTGAAATGGAGCCGAGAGAGGGGAGAGGAGCTGGGGAGGGAGTAGAGGCTGAGGGGTTGGGAGAGGGGAGGACTGAGGTTGGGCGAAGGATGAAGCCCCAAGGAGGGGCCCTCAATGGGGAAGGCCTGGGGCGGTGAGGGAGGCCCTGTGGGGATCGCAGCTTCTGCCCTGCCAACCCCGGCCTGCGGGCTCCGGTGTCTTCCTGGCTCCCTGGGGCTGTCGTCCAGGGAGGTGCGGCTCTGCCCTCCACCCCGGTGTGGTGGGACAGCCCATCCCTGTCCCTTCGTGACCCTGGCCATCCACATGGGCCCTGTGACCTCCGACCCTCTCAGCCCTAGGTGCTGTCCAGGCCTCCTGGGCCTGAAAAAGAGAAACCATGCTAGTGGAATCTCAGCTGTGTGACCTGGATCCAGTACTTTGACCACTTGGCGCCTCAGTGCCCCAGTTTCCCTCTTTGATAAAGGGGACAGTAATGCTAACTTCCTCACTGATCGTTGAGGGGTTTAAATGAAAAAATGAAATATATATCCCTTAGATTAGAGCCTCCTACAGAGAAAGTATCGGAAGATGATCCATGGCCCTGAGACTATTGCTGCTACTACTCTCTGGCTGTCAGTTGCTACCAAGTGGATCCTGACTCATGGCGACCCCACGTGTGCAGAGGACAACCGTGCTCCACAGGGCTTCCAGGCCTGTGACATTTCGGTTGCAGATAGCCAGGCCTTTCTTCCAAGGCGACTCCGGATGGGTTCAAACTGCTACTGCCACGATTCTCCCCTTGCATGTTCACAGCCACCCTGTGAATTAGGGCCCAGGCTAGGGTGAGGCAAGTGAAACATGGCTTGGGCGCAAAAATTTAAGAACGCAGGCACCAAAAAACTCAGTCAACAAGATGAAGAATATTTTTGTGCAGTATTTTAAAAATAAAATGAATGCCAAAGAAAATCCACAATGACCAAATTTCAAATTTTTAAATCAAGACAGAATCAGCATGACTGATTTCTCCTTTTGCCTCAGACTCCACCAAGTCTCTGCCCTGCACGGGTTGCTGAGCTTTTCTTGATAGAAAATTTGGTTATATTTTTCACTGGCTTTGCAGATGAAAAAATGCTCAGAGGGGGGATGTGACCTCCCAGGATTGAGGCAAACCCAGGGCTTCAGATTCCTAAGCCCTGAGCTCACTCCTCTGTCACCTGGGTATGAAGGGTCATGGCTATTTTGCTGTAACAGATACCACATTATTATTACTATTGTTGTTATTATTGATATCAATAAAAGTATCAATGTCTTTAAAAAATTTTATTGTGATAAAATATAAATTAAAAGTATATATAAAATATATATAAAACATTTGCCCTTTTAACCATTCTTAAGTGTACAATTCAGTGGCATTAATTTCACTCACGACTACAACCAACACAACTGTTTAGTTCCAAAACTTTTTCATCACAGGAAATAGGAACTCTGTTGCCAGGAAGCATGAGTTCCAGCTCTACCCTGGTAATCTACTAGTCTACTTTCTGTCTCTATGCATTTGCCCTATTGAAGATATTTTGTACAAGTGGAATCAGACAATATTTGCCCTTTTGTGTTTGGCTTATCTGAGTGAGCATTAACGTTTTCAGGGTTCATCCATGTCGTGGCATGGATTAGAATTTATTCCTTTTTATGGCAGAGTGATATTCCATTGTATGGATGGACCGCCTTTTGTTTATCCATTCATCTGGTTATGTGGGTCGTTCCCACCTTTTGGCTGTTGTAGATAATGCTACAGTCAGCATTGGTCTACACATATCGGCTTGCGTGCCTGCTTTCAATTCTTTCGGGTATACACCCAGGAGCAAAACTGCTGGGTCACATGGTAATTCTATGTTTCACTGATAAAAGTTTTAATGTCTTTGTGACTGAGCCCATCTGTGGTCAGAAATTTCACCGAGTGACTAATGGTGATGACATGTGCTCAGTCCTCTCTGTGTGCCCTGCACTGAGATGAACACCTTCAATCCTGAACGCCGGGCTGTGAGGAAGAGGCTGCTGCCACCCCATTTCCAGATGAAGAGACTGAGGTCCTGAGCGGAGGAGCCTCAGCCTGGCCAGGAGTCTTGAATTGTCAGTGGCTGGCTAGTCAGCACCAAGGGAAGGCCCCTAGCCAGCTGGCCAAGAGGTAGCCAAAGAAGCCGTCACGCGGGCAAAGTGGGGACTGGGGGTGGGGGGAGGTTGCACCATCCCCAGCCTCCACGTTCTGCTGAGTTCATCCCCAATCAGAAAGAACTGGCTACAGGTCACCAAGGGTCAGTCACCCGCTGCAGGCCCTGTCCTGGGCTCCCATCCCTGGGGGCTGGGTGCCAGGATGCATGTGTGTGCACGTGTGCGTGCGTGCGTGCGTGCGTGCGTGCTTTCTGGTGCGTGTGTGTTTTCCTTGGACGGGAGCAGGAGATACTTCGTAACATCACCCACAGGATGCAGGCAGACAGGCTTCTCCAGCTGGGCACGTGGAGCCAAGGTGCCTGCTCACCTCGGCCCGCACCTGCACCCAGGGCCTGAGACACACACACCTACGTGCCTTCTATGAGGTTAGTGTGACACATACGCACATACACACAGTCACATGCTCACGTCCACCCACATACTCCTGGCCACGGGTTCGAATTCCAGCTTCACCCTGATCACCTCAGGCAGGTCGTTTTTCTGCTGTGAATTCACTTTTCTTTGTCTACTAAATAGACACACAGCCTCCTTCAAGCACATGGTCACACGAATAAGCACGTGTGCACGTGTGTAGACACACACACAGCCCAACATGTATCTGGACACATTATCACACGCATTTGCAGATATAGACCTGTTTCCTGTCCCCACATCTCTGGACTTTGTAGGCTTCTGGTTATTTTCTGAGCTCTCCTTGATCCAAGAAAGGGCGCTGATCTTATGAACATGTGCTGGAGGACATAAGATACCCCTAAACTTGAGGGGGAGTCCCAGCTAGCTCAAACGGTTAAGCGCTCAACTACTAACCAAAAGGCTGTCAGTTTGAACCCAGCCAGAGGCTCCTCAGAGGCGGTTCTGGCAATCTGCTTCTGTAAGGTCACAGCCTTGAAAACCTCACAGAGAAGCTCGACTCTGCACACACAGGGCCGACATGAGTCAGAATCAACCCCATGGTGACTAATAACAAGACTTGGTGGGGGAGTCCCCGAGTGGTGCAAATGTTAACACCCTCTGCTGCTAACCGAAAGGTGGGAGGTTCGAATGCACCCGGAGGTGCCTCAGAAGAAAGGGCTGGAGGTCCGCTTAAACCCTGTGGAGCACAGTTCTCCCGACATGTATGGGGTCCCCATGAATCAGCGTCAACTCGATGGCAACTGGTTAGATTGAGGACCAGCCTGGGCGGGGGGCGGTGCGTGGTCAAATATGCAAAGATGTTGGCGAGGCAGGGTAACAACAATACGGTAAGGGCTGCCATTGCGTCGGACTAGGGACTAGTTCTTCACCTGTGTGTGTCTTTTGTTTTTGTTAATAATTTATTTTATTTTGTTGTTGAGAACGTACACAGCAGGACATACACCAATTCAACAGCTTCTGCATGTACAGTTCAGTGACACTGACTACATTCGTCAAGTTGTGCAGCCGTCCTCACCGTCCTCTTCCAACCTGTTCCTCCCGGATTAACTGTGTTGTCTTTTAATCCTCGCAACAACCTTACAAAACAGATAGTATTATTACCTGTCTTTCAAGGGAGGGACCATGACCCACCCAGGGTCACACAACTGGCTGGTGGCAGGGCCAAGGTTCAAAGCAAGGTCTGTGTGAGTCAAAGGTTGGCCTTTTTTTAAGATATAATTTGCATACCATAAAACTCACCCTTTTAAAACATGTAGTTCAATGGTTTTTAATATATTCAGAGCTTGTGTGCAGCCATCGTACAAACAGACATATCCGATTTATGGCAATTCCACGTGTGTCAAAGCAGAACTGCGCTCCATAGGGTTTGCAATGGGTGATGTTTTGGAAGCAGACCACAAGGCCTTTCTTCCGAGGCACCTCCAAGTAGACTCGAACCACCAGTCTTTGGGTAGCAGCCGAGCACGTTTGCATCATCCGGGGTCCCCTAGGCAACCACTAACCCGCTTTCTGTCTCTGTGGATTTGCCATCCTATGGATGGAATCACGCAATATGTCCCCTTTTGTGTCTTGCTTCTTTCACTGAGCTTCTTTTCAAGGTTCATCCAGGTTGTAGCGTGTATCAGTATCAAAGTTTGAACCCTCAATTCCTGCCCTGTGTCTGTGTTCCCCAGTGCGTGCACCTCGGATGTCCAGCGTGCACCTCGGATGTCCAGCAATATACTAGCCCCCTCGTGTGTGGATGTGGGTGCACACAAAGGCACACACACCCACCCACACAGTTCCTGTTGAGAGCCCTGTGCTGGTGTTGCACACACACATCAAACCCCAAAATTCCCTCAACACCTCTTCTGCTAATCTCTGGCCTGTGGACATGCTGTTCACTCTTCCTACAACACTTCCAGCCTCCACTCATCTCCCTGTTCTCATCTCAAATGCCTCCTTCTCCAGGAAGCCCTCTAGACAGGACCCCTTGATGGCCTCTCTTCTAGCACCGCCCCCCTCCCCTCCCTGGCACCTGCCCCCATACTTCAGCCTGTAATTCTTTGCCAAGTGTCTGTCTTCAGTATTAGGCTGCTAAGTCAAAAAGGGCTGGTTGTTGTTGTGTGCCATCGAGTCGGTTTTCCACTCATGGTGACCCCACGTGACAGAGTAGAATAGAACCTCCCCATAGGGTTTTCTAGGCTGTAGTCTTTACAGAAGCTGATCATCAGGTCTTGCTCCCACGGAGCTGCTGGGGGGGCTCGAACTACCCACCTTTCAGTTAGCAGCTGAGTGCTTAACGATTGCACCACCAAGGCTCCTTAAGAGGGCTGGGAGGGCTGTTTTTGTGACTATAGACCCTAGTGACCAGCTCAGGTCCTGGGATACAGCTGGTGCCTCATAAATGCCTTGTGGCCTGAATCCTGAGTCCTGTACAGCCTGAGATTAGCCCAGCAATGACTTTCTGTGTCCCGACTCCGGGACAGACTGTTTTGTCCCTAAGGGACACACACTGACCTGCCAGGACTGGGTCCTGGCCAGGTTCAGTGGCCTGCCCAGCTCGGGGAGGCTGGAGCCTGGCCTGGGCTGGGCCACCCTGTGGAGGCAGCCAGCCATGTGACCTTGGGCAGTTGCTTCACCTCCTCAGCCCTTGTTGCCTTCTCTGTACACTGGAGATAATAACAGCTGTCTCCCCAGGCTGTTGTGAGCATTGAATTGGGCAAACTAGGTGAAGCACCTGAAAGGTCGCAAGCCTTCCAGGAGTGAAGGCTTCCTGTTATTATGGAAGCTGGTATGCGGCTGTTTATACACTTCTTTTTACCTGTACACAGATGCCTGCATATCTACCTGTTTACCTGTGACCGTGAACTTGGCTCTCTGAATCCCTCCTGTGGCCTGGTGCACAGGCAGGCAGACCCATGCTGCTACATGGTGGCCCAGCCATACACATGCACATGTGGCCAACGCTGGAATTCTCAGCACTTAGAATCCCTGCCCACCTGGGGTCCTGTGACTATACCTGGGAGCCTTCGTACCTGTGCCCCAACTCAGAGGGGCCGAGATGCTAATTCTACACACAGCTCTGCCACTCCCTGAGGAGGGTAGCCCTACATCTCCCCTCCTGAGAGCCTTGGAAACCCATGCTCTGTCCTATAGGTTTGCTATGAGTTGGAAACAACTCGATGGCAGTGGGTTAGGGTATACCAAAGGGCCCTGGTGGCATAGTGGTTAAGCATTCGGCTGCTAACCAAAAGGTTGGAGGTTCAAATGCACCAGCCGCTCCACAGGAGAAAGATGTGGCAGTCTGCCTCTGTGAAGATTACAGCCTTGGAAACCGTACAGGGCAGCTCTACTCTGTCCTGTAGAGTCACTGTGAGTCGGAATCAACTCAGCGGCAGTGGGCAGGGTATAACTGAGGCTCCCTGGGTGGCACAAACAGTTAAACAGTCAACTACTAGCTGAAAGGTGGGCGGTTCGAACCCAACCAGTAGCGCTTCGGTAGACAGGCCTTGTGATCTGCTTCTGAAAAGTCACAGCTTTAAAAACTCTATGCAGCAGTTCTGCTCTGCACACATGGGGGTCCCCAGGAGTCAGAACTGACTCCACAGCGGCTAACAGAAACAACAGGATATAACAGAAGGGGAAGCAGCGGGTGGGAGTGGGTGGGACGGGGTTATCCCCAGCCCTGAGGTCTGCCTGTTCAGAGCTGTGGGCATAGACGACCACATGTACGCACTCAGGCACACAGGTGTACTTACAAACATGGATAGCCGACACTCACAGATACTCAGACACGTAAAGTGAGTGACATGGACACACACACACCCGCGTGCGTGTGCACACTCTTACCGTTCCGCTACACTTCACCATGGATAGGAAACCTCAAACATGTATGCCCACTCGCACACGTTCAGACACACAAGCATTTGAACGAGAACTCACATTCATATTGAACAGGCACATACACACGTGTGCACACAAACAGGTGTCTTCCTTTGTGCTGTCTTCTCTTTCCCCAGCGCTAGCACACAGTGGGGGCCCCTTAACTATGAAATAAATACACACCCCTGCCATCACAGTGGTCTGAGCACACAAATGCACACATTCCCCTACGGACACCTCCACCCAGAGCCACGGAGTCCCTGAGTGCTGCAAACGGCAAACTCTCTCCACTGGTAGCCCAGAGGTTGCCAGTTCGAGTCTACCGAGAGGCACCTCGAAAGAAAGGCCTGACAATCTACTTCTGAAAGATCAGCTCTTGAAAATCCTACGGAGCCCAGTTCTACTCTGACACACACCAAGTCGCCATGATTTGGAGTTGACTTCACAGCAACTGGCTGTAGCTTGTATGTGGGGTGGGGGCCGTGGTGGTTCTGTGGTAAAACGGTCTCCTTCCGTGCAGGAGACCAGGGTTCAATTCCCGGCCAGTGCACCTCCTGCTAGCCACCCCCCGCCTGTCAGTGGCGCTTTGTGTGTTGCTATGGTCCTGAACAGGGTTCAGCGGAGCTTCTGGACTGAGAGAGACTAGGAAGAAAGGCCTGGTGATTGACTTCTAAAAATCTGCCACTGAAAACCCTTGGAGCTCAGTTCTACCCTGATGCACATGGGGTCAGGAAGACAGAGGCTTGATTTGCAGGACCCCAGCCATGCCTAGCTCAGGGCTGGGTGCACGGTGGGGTGGGGCTAGGGGCCTGGGAGAGGCCAGCACGGAGTGTCTTAACCTGGAGGAATCTGATAATCTGGGAATGGTGCCCCCCCCCAGTTCTGCAAAGAGGGGGCCTCAGTGACCTGCAGGAGGACCCCCCCAGTGTGGTGAAGTACTCCACCTGACATCACCTCCAGGGACCCGGATTGACCCACACTGACGGGCAGCCCGAGGGGTACCCCCTCCCAAGGACGCCCACCCTGAGACTGTGAACTTGCAGATACAGACCCCACATCTGGAGGCGGGGGAAGGGGTGTTTCCTTTCGCAGCCCCTCCCTGTCCTTTTTCCCAGCATTGTTCGTCCGTCCTCCTTCCCACCCCGCCCCCTCCTCCCGGAAGCCAAAGATTCCCAGGCCCTGGGGCCCGGGCGGGATGGGGTGAGGGGAGGCTCAGGACCCAGTCAACGACCTTCGTGTACAGACGTGGGGTGCCCACCACAGGCGTCAGCACACACATGTGGGAGCGCAAACCTGCGATCATAAGCGTGCACGCATTGGGGAACACAGCGTATACAGCAGGCGCTCCATAAACATCACTTGAAAGGCTGCGGAGGAGGGGAGTGTGCGCGGAGGTCAGGCCACAAAAGGAGGAGAAGCGGCGAGCTTTGGATTCGAATGAATCTTGTCTCTGTCGCCTTCTAGCTAAGGGAGAGCAGCGCTGATGCCTCAGTTTCTCCCTCTATAAAAGGGAAAGTCTAACTCCCTCCCACGTGGCTGGAGAAACCAGACACTGCAGAAAGCGCTTGGTCAAGCGCCGCCAGGAGAAGCATTATTACACCTTCCCTGCACCCCACCCTCTCTCCAGACACTCTGGGGGTGGGAGGGGCGCTGACCCAGACCCTAGACGCCCCTCCCGCCTGCCCTCAGGAGCAGGCAGGAGTCCCGGCTTCCTCATTCCTTAAATAGGATAATTGGAGACAGAGGCGGGGATGCCAGAGACAGAGAAGTCCCCGAGTGGGCGGAATGCAGGGTCCTGGCCCCAGCTGCGCCACACCCTTTGCCAGCGTCCCCTTCGTTGAGCCCTAGGCGCGCACCCTGTGCGCCGGGGACCCCAGCACCCATTGCCGGCCCCTCCCGTGCGCAGCGGTGCCAGCCTCCCCTGGGGGCCCGCTAGGCGCGGTGTCTGCGGCCGCCCCCGGGGGGTGCGCGCAGGCGGCAGCTCCGGCGGCCGCTCCCTCCCCGCGGCCCCTGGCGCGGGCCGCCGGCGAGGGCGGGGCGTCGGCACAGACCCGGCTTTTGTGAGCGGCGCCTCCCCGGGCGCCCTGGCGCGCAGGGCTGGGCGCCGCGCCAGCGCCCGGAATAGCCTTCTGCCCGCCGCCCGCCCCGCGTCCGGGAGCTGCCGACCTGCCCGGCCGGCGCGGGGGGAGCCGGGACGCGCAGAGCCGGGTGCGTGCCGGGCAGCACGGGGCTGCGCCGCCACCCTTGACCGGCTGCGCACTGGCCCGCGGGCAGCAAGTCTCACTGTGTGGAGACCCCGCCTGCGGGCAAACAGTGTGCAGACCTGCCTGCATTCAAGGCCCACTGTGTGCAGACCCCCGCCTGTGTGCCAGTGCCCACTGCGTGCAGACCCCCCCTCCAAGCAAGTACTCACTGTGGGCAGACCCTACCTGCTTGCCAGGCTGGCTGTGTGCAGACCCACACCGGCATGCAAACACCCACTATGTGCAGACTCCTGTCTACCTGCAGATGCCCACTGTGTGCAGACCTCTGTCTTCAGGTAAGCCCTACTGTATGCAGACTTCTGTCTCCAAGTAAGGTCTGCTGTGTGCAGCCCCTTGCCTTCATGCAACACCCACATAGATGCAACACCTACTGTGTGCAGGCATTCACCAGAATACAAACACCTACAGAGAGCAGACCCCCTCTTGCCTGCAACCCCACTGTGTGCAATCACGGATGTAGTCACACTCACTGTGTGTAGGCACCTAGGTGTGTGCAAACACCCACCGTGTACCAGGACAGACATACTCACCGGTGCTAACGTCCACACGTGGGTGAAAGCTCTAATGTATGCAGACGCACACCTGTATTCCACACACACCTGTATTCTGACCTGTGCCACACAGTCAGCAGGATAGCTCAAACATTTTCTAAGTCCAAATGTGCACTGTGCACATTTGCCCATGAATGTCCACTAAGCCTGCAACTCCCACTGTGGGCAGAGACCCACTGTGTGCAGACTCACAAGGGTGCCTGTGCTGATTTGGGGTGGGTGAAGCCAGCAGGACATCGTCTTGGAGCCTGGCCAAATTTGGGGCCATGTACTGCCCCTCTCCTGGGTCCCTTTGTATGCCTCAGTTTACCCCAGTCAGGTCCTGATTTTGAGGGGCTCTGAAAGTGTGGGAGAAAGGGGCTGGCATCTAGCATACCCCCCCGTCACTGTGTGAGTCTGGGTGGTGCCTTCAGGCACTCAGGCCAGGCGGGGCCTCCTGGGTACTTCCTGGGAGGCAGGGGCAGGTGCAGGGGCAGGTGGGTGTGGTAGGCAGGGCGCCAGGCGATGGCTTCCCTGAAACTGGGCACAGCAACTGGAAGAGGTTTCCGCCTGCCCGGCCCCGCCTGGCCCCGGGCTTTCTCGGCAGGTGGGTGGGGCAGAAGGGCAGTGCCAAGGAGGGGCCATGCTGCACATGCCCGCACATGAGCCCTGACTGGACCTTTGCACGCAAGCGTGTGTGTACCTGCCAGTGCAAAGTATGTACCCTGCACACAAACGTGTGTGCACATTCACGAGTGGCTGCTGCCCACGCACCATGTGACACAGCTGTGTGCCATGGGTATCTATACTCGCCTGTACACTCCAAAGGACAGAGTTTCGTCTGCTTTGTTCGCTGTGTGTCTGCAGCGCCTGGCAGTGGGTTAGCGCTTGGTAAATATTTGTCAAATGAATAAATGAATGGATAAATGCACACGTCATTCTGCAGGCATTTACTGACCGTCTGCTATGCACCAGGCATCATACATCTGTGAACAGGACCATGAGCCCGCCTTTTGGAGGTGGCATTCTAGGTGGGTACCAGACTAGTACTGGTCCCGTGGTGTCGACTGTGACTCCCGGCGACCCCTGTGTGTCAGAGTAGAACTGGGGTTCTTCCACAGGGTTTTCAGTGGCTGATTTTTCCCAAGTAGACGGTCAGGCCTGTCTTTTGAGGTGCCTCTGGGTGGACTCAAACTGCTGACCTTTTGGTTAGCGGGTGATTGCGTGAACCGTTTTCATCACCCAGGGACTACAGGGTGCAAATACTCATACCTGCACACACATGTTGACTGGGAAACACCTGAGTGCCCTTTAACTCATTTACATTTAGAGAACAGAGCCTGTGGTACACACACACGCCCTCATGGCTGTGCACACATGTGCACATGGCTTTTGCACATGCCTCCCTCTTCTCCCCCTGCCGTTCTGCCTGGGCCCCCCCTCCAGCCATCCCCCTCCAGGCTTCCCCTCCTGTGGCCTCTGGGTGCCCATGCCTGCCTTTGGAGGGGTTCCTCAGGGAGCACTGAGCCCCAAGCATCTCCCTGCCCAGCAGGTGCGAGGCCCAGAATTTCCACCATCGGAGCTGCTCCCAGGGCTTAAACCATCGCCTGCAGAAAGCTCTAGAGAACGTGGAGCTAGAGCTAGAGCTAGCAGGGCAGAACAGCCGGCCAGAACAGGCCCAGGGCCATGGGTGTGAGGTCAGCGCTGTGCAGGCTGGGGGCTTGGGGGAGCGGCTCCCCAACACCCACAGAAACCATCCTTCCATCTTATAGTTGGGGAAACTGAGGCCCCAGAGGGGAAGGTCTTCCTGTGAGCTGGGGCCAGGGTGGTGGTGAGGGAGGGACGGTTATGAGAAGCAGATGCCTTGAACATCTCGGCCTGCTTCCTTCCCAGCCCATTGCAGCCACACAGAGGAGGTTCTCACGGCCAGGGGTGGGGGGAGGAAGGTGGGGACCCTGCTGGGAGGAGGAGGCGGGCTGGCAGGGTGGGGGCTCACGGGGGAGTGGGCAGCCTGTCTATGTCCCGGAGGAGACAGACGAAGAGGCGGGCGGCCCGGGACACCCACCTCAGCCGACACACACTTGCTCAGGCAGCTGCTGACCGAGACCCAGTCTGGGACACGCAGACACTCTGGTCCCGCCCTTCCCTGTCTCCAGTGCTGGCCCCAGCCCTGGATCTGACCCCTCTGAGCAGCTGGGGCCTCTGCCTGCTGGTGTGTGTGTGTGCGTAGGTCCATGTGAATGTTTGCGTGTGTTTGAGCATGCATATGTGTGTGTGTTGTGTGTATAATACGTGCACATGGGTATTTGTGTCGGTGCTGTCTCTGCACACCTGTGTTTGTCCATACACAAGCATCTGTGTGCACGTGTGTTCACATGTATGTGTATCTTTGTGTTTATAATGGTGTGTGCACACGTTGTTGTTGGGCACCGTGGAGTCGATTCCAACTCGTGGCGACCCCACCTGGCAGAGTAGGGTTTTCTAGGCTCTAATCTTTACAGGAGCAGATTGCCAGGTCTTTTTCCCTTGTCCCCAGGCAACTATTAATCTACTTTCTGTCTCTGTGGATTTGCCTGTTCTGGACGTTTCATATCAATGAAATCATGCAATAGGTCGCCTTTTGTGTCCGGCTTCTTTCACTGAAAATCGAGTTTTCAAGGTTAGTTCGTTCCTTTTTATTGCTGAGTGGAGTCCATTATAAAGGAGCCCTGGTGGTGCCGTGGTTGAAGGGCTCAGCTGCTAACCAAAAGGCTGGGAGGTTTGAGCCCAGATGTGGCAGTCTGGTTCTGTAAAGATTACAGCGTTGGAAACCCTATGGGGGCAGTTCCACCCTGTCCTACAGGGTCACTCTGAGTGGAAACTGGCTCGGGAGCAATGGTTTTTTTTTGGTTTTAGTCCCTGGCTGGGATGCACCCTAGCTGTTTATCTCTTCACCGGTTGATGGATTAGGTTGTTTCCTGCTTGGAGGGGTTTGGAAGGATGCTGTTATCAACATTCAGCTCCAAATCTTTGTGTGGATGTAAGTGTTCGTTTCCCTTGGGTAACACCTACGCGTGGGATTGCTGGGGCCAGGGTGCCTGGACTTCTTACCCCTATTAAGTCATTGAGTCCTCATAACCTTATGAGGCAAGTACTGTTGTTAGAACCTCCTTATGTATACGGAGAGTAGACACCGACAGATCACCACACACAGCAGACACGCACTCTACACCCATCATACCAGCTGCCCCCCAGGACCCACGCAAACACTCCGGGTTCCCACCCCCTACACCCCAGCTGTCCCGCCCCACACCCTCGGAACAGCGCAGCCCCAGACACGCTGCAGACACTCGGAGTTATGTTCATCTTTCCAGCCAGCCCGTCTGGCCCTGACGGTAATTAGCTCCCAGACTGGCTGGGAGACGGTGAACAGGCGCGGAGTCATCGCCAGGGCCCACGCCCGCAGGCCACGGCACCCTGGAGCGTGTGTGTGTCCAGGCTGGGGGAGAAGCGTTTCAGGACTGGGTGCTCCCCCCTTCCTGCTCCACCCAGACAGGACCCACAGCACCAGGCCAGGGGTTGCTGCTCCCTTCCCGAGCCAGGGGCACGCAAGGGCCGTGCGGGCGTGCCACGCGGGACAGCGCCCCAGGCGTGTCGACGTTTGCCCACGCATGTTCCCGAGCGTGTGCACGCCGACACGCACCAAGGGTGCACATTTATGCACGCACTGAAATGATACCTGTGCCTCCATGCACGCGGGGCCGGGGAGCTGCAAGGGTCGGGGGCGGAGGGGTGCGCAACAACACGCATGCGCGCACCGGCTAGCGCGAGCGCGCGGGCGCCGGTGGGGGCAGCGTGGGCGGGCATGCGCGCGCCCGGCCCCGCCCCTCGCCCCGCCCCTCGCCCCGCCCCCCGGCGCCGGCCCGGAAGAGCAGCTGCGGCGGGCGCTGCCGTCACGGGTTTCCAGCCGGGCCGCGCGCGGGGGTCGGGATTCCCTGGGTCTGGGGCGCCCGTGACGGCGGCGCCCGGAGGCCGCACGGGGGCTGGGGTGACGACAGCAGCCCACCGCGTTCGTGGAGCCCGCCTGGGCGGTGCTGGTTCTCGGGGGGCGCGCGGGGGACCCCGAGAAATGAAAGCGACAACGTCTGGCAAGGGCAGGGCTTGCCGCCCCGGGGTCCCGCCGCGGGATGGCCGCTCTGATTGGATTAGCTGGGCTTCCAAGCACTGTTAATAGCGGCATTTCACAGATGAGCAAACTGAGGCCCGATCCGTGCAGGGCGTGCGAGACCGGCTCCGCCATGGGCTGAGGGCTCGGCTTGGATTAGCTGGGGTTCCAGGTGCCCCATTTCACAGATGAGCAAACCGAGGCCCGACACTGCCCGGCCCGCGTGCTCTAGTTTGTGACGTCTGTAACGCTCCCAGTCCGTGCCTGGCACATGGTGGGTGAGCAAAAGTCATCTCAGGCTTCCAAGAGGATCCCCCAGCCCAGAATGAGGGGCCAGGGCTTCCCCATTTTCCCAGCGTCCCTTGGGGCTCCCCCACCTGGGTGGAGTCAGGGGCCCGGGACTGGACTGCCATTTTCCCAGCGGCCTCTGGGGTCCAGACCCCCTAATCGCCGTCTTTTCTTTCTCCCCATCAAGCAGGCTCAGAGAGGGCCCGTGGGTGTCCCAGCGCCGCCCATCAGACCTAGCCGCACTGTTGGTGTCTCCCCCGCTCCGGCCCCTGCGGTGGCCACAGGCGGCGCCCATCAAGCCAGGGCGACCCGGGCTGCCCGGCGGGGTGTGCCCCCTACCTCCTTTGTGCTGACGCCAAGGCGAATGAGCTCTAAAAATAGCCTGGGAGGAGGCGGGGGCTATTTTTAGCTTAGGTGGCTCGGGCCCTCCCTGTCCTGGGTCAGCAGCCCTTAGGCCAGGGCTGTGGGGGGTGGGGCTGAGGGGGCCCCGTTTCCAGGGTCCCCAGGTCCCCCGGGCGTTCTCACCCCCTCCCCCATCCCTGGGTCGCCAGCCTGCCCTTCTGCTTGGAGTCATTCCTGGGACTGGCTGTTGGGGAGAAGGGGCTTGGGGGGGCGCTGTTTGGAGGGGTGCCCCAGGGCTCCCTTTCCTTAAACCCCACCCTCTCTCTCCTTGCGTGTCCGTCCCAGGTCTTTTGTTGGGCTGGGAGGCGCTTTCTATTTTGGGAAGGTGCAGGAATAATTTCCCTGGCTATTTTTAGCCGGGTTGGGGATTCCTCCACCCATCCTGGCCACCGGCTCTCCTATCCCCGGCCCTCCTCCTCCTCCACGCTGACCCAAAGCCTGCCTAGAGGGCAGACAGGGACACACAGCCCCTGAGGGGTGGGGGAGACCCCATCTTTCCTCCTGGCAGGCTGGGGAGGGGCCGCCAAGGGCGTTCCTGTGTTCAGGTGAGACAGACCTTGAGGGCTCCAGGAATGTGTGACAGGCCACAGTTGAATTCTGCCTCGGGGCTGGGTGGGGCTCCCCGGAGTCTGTGACCTTTCACCTCCTTTCAGGGTTGCCACAGGTCTGCCCTGCTGAGAACAAACCTGGACACCCCATTTTTCTGGCTGGCAGCTCCGGGGATCCCAAGAGGCAGATCTGCACTATGGGGGTAAACTGAGGCACAGAAGTGCTGGAGTGGGATATGTCTTAGGTACATTCCTGGTGGTTTTATCCCAGCTCACTCCACTCTTTACCAGCTGGCTAACCTTGGAGTAAGGCGCCCTGGTGGTGCAATGGTTAAGTGCTCGGCTGCTAACCGAAAGGTCGGTGGTTTGGATCCACTAGCAACTCCACCAGAGCAAAGACCTGGTGATCTGCTCCTTTAAAGATTACAGCCTGGAAACCCTATGGGGCAGTTGTGCTCCATCACATGGGGCGCTATGAGTTGGAATTGATTCCACGGCACCCAGCAACAACAACAACCTTGGGGTAGTTACTTCACCTCTCTGTACCTCAGTTGCCCCCTTCAGGAAAATGGAGCCATAATCGCCATGGCGTCCTTGTGATGATGGGAGTGGATATATTAAAGACCTTGGAACAGATCTGGGTAGAAGGTGGAGCTGGTGGTCCCAGTAAAGAGGCCGGCCAGGTCTGCCTGGAGCCGAGTGGAATATTCTAGGCTCCAGCTGGCTCCACTCTTTGACCTTCTCACAGCCCACGAGGACGGGCAGGGGTGGCCCCTTTCTACAGATCAGTAAACTGAAGTCTGGGAGTCATTTCACTGGCCCGGGGTCTCATGATGGGTGACACACAGGCCTGGCTCTGACCCACACTGTATTCCTCAGCTGCCTTCTGTATGTCCTCATCCCCACTTCACTTATTCAGCAAGTATTTATAGGAGGTGGTATGGTGTCCTCCCACTACTGTGGCAGGCCAGTACACTTAGCACCCTAAACAGCACCAGTGGATCCTCTCAGAGTGCTGGGGGTCAGAAGTACCAAGTCACTCTCACAGGGAGGAAATTAAGGTGTGGGCAGCGCTGGCTCCTTCCTGAGGCCCCTGGGGGAGAATTGTCTCCTGGCTTCTCCAGCTTCTAGAGCCCCGCATTCCTTGGCTCGTGGCCCCACATCTCATGGCCCTTTCTCCTGCTACTTCTGTTGTCACAGCACCTTCTCCCTCTGACTCTGACCCTCCTGCCAACCTCTTACAAGGGCCCTATGTCACATCGGGCCACCGGTTGATCCAGGATCATCTCCCATCTCAAGACCCTTCACTTAATTCTATATGCAGACTTCCTTTTGCCATGGAAGGAAACACATTCACAGGGTCCAGGGATTAGGACACCTTTTGTCATTGTCAGCTGCCATCAAGTCAGCCCCAGACTCATGGCGACCCTGTGCACAAGGGAGGGAGACACTGCCACGTTCTGGCCATCCCCACCATCACTTGCACATGGGACCATTGCAGTCCCTAGGGTTTTCATTGGCTGATTGTCAGAAGTCAATTGCCAGGCCTTTCTCCCTAGTCTCTCTTAGTCTGGAAGCTCCACTGAGACCTGTGCAGCATCACAGCAACAGGCGTGCCTCCACCGACAGACGGGTGGGTGGCTGTGTGTGAGGTGCACTGGCCGGGAATCGAACCTGGGTCTCCCGCATGGAAGACGAGAATTCCACCCCTGAACCACCCCTGCCCCTAAATCAGCTGCAGATAATACGTATGCAAAGGAACGTGGCTGTGTTGCTATCAACTTCACTCATGTTGTCATTGTCGTTAGCTGGTGTGGAGTTGATTCTGACTCATGCAACCCTGTGTGACCCAAGTACAACTCCCACAGGGTTTTCAAGGCTGTGACCTTTGGGAAGCAGATTGCCCAGCCTGTTTCCTGGGTGCCTCTGGCTGGGTTCGAACCGCCAGCCTTTTGGTTAACAGCCGAGTGCTTAACCGTTTGCGCCACCCAGGGGCTCTCTATTTATATGTCTCAGGGCATTGAAACTTTTATTTCATGTTAAGTTTCATGTGTTATGGAATAATATTGTTTAGTTTTTTTAAACCATGAAAACCTGTAAAAACCATCTTCAGCTTGCTGGCTGTACACAAATCAGGTGGCGAGCTGGATCTGGCCATGGAGCCGGGCTGTGGGGAGCTCAGGCCCCCCAGGAGGGGTCCCTAGGTCCCCCAGACCTCCCAGGCCCCTCAGGCGGGCTCCACAGGCCCCCAGGTGCCCCATGTGGCCCCAAGGCCGGCCGGGAACAAGGACAGGTGGAGGAACTGCAGCCTGGCCAGGCGCCTTCTAAGAAAAGAGATTTCTTCGCCCAGGGCTGCCCAATTCTGGGAAAGGAGACTGCAGGGCTGTCCCCTAGGGCTGAGGCAGCACCTGGGGCAGCTGCTTGTCTTCAGAGAAATCTGCAGGAAACCCAGAGGAAGTGCTGAGCAGCCAAGTGAGGGAGTCAGCCCATGGACTAGCGCGGAGGCCTCGCCTCACATGCTCCCGTGGGTTCCTTCCTCGGGGCAGACCCAGGACAGGCCCCAGAGCTGGGGAGTGGGGTGCTGGGCTCTGGGCTTACCCAGGCCTCCCTGCAGCTCCGTTGTCCTTGGCTAGGACAGGTCTGTGATCTAGAACGGTCCCTCATTCTTCCCCAGCCCAACAGCTCCAGGCCCTGGCCTCCCTCCGTTCAAAGTCCTTTACCTAGGGCCTAGTTGCTGGGTGGTGCCAACTGAGAATGAGCTCAGCTGCTAACCACAAGATTGGAGGTTTGAGTACACACAGAGGTACCTCAGAAGAAAGGCCTGGCAACCTACTCCCCAGAACTCAGCCACTGAAGACTTGAGGCAGCACATTTCTACCCTGATACACGGGGCTGCTGTGAGCAGAGTTGCCTCCGCAGCAACAGGTTTGTTTTTGTGTTTTTAAATTAAATATAGAATGCAGAGTCCCTGGGCAGTGCCAACAGTTAATGAGCTCGGCTGCTCACCTAAAAGTTGGAGGTTCGAGTCCACCCAGAGGTGCCTGGGAAGAAAGCCTGGTGATCTGCTTCCAAAAACTCAGCCACTGAAAACCTTATGGAGCACATTTCTACTCTGGCACGTGGGGGGCTTGTGAGTCAGGGTCAACTGGTTAACTGGTTACGTGGGGCTGAGTGACAGCAGCCATTCCAGCTTGCAATGTAGGTATATGCTCCCGCCTCCAGGAAGCCTCCCCAGATTCACACATTTCCTTTACATCATGCTAGATAACAGCAGGCCTTATGGTTGACAATATTTTTATTTTTTCCATTGCACACATTGATTTTCGTAAGCATATTGCTTCTCTCCAAGAGAAGACCGCCTGACTGGGGAGATAAGACCTGTGGACAGATAGCAAACGGGGGTTCCGCATTTGGCAGGAAACGTTTGAGGAATTGAAAAGAAAGAAACAAGTAGCATTTATCTGTGCTGTATAGGAGCTGGGTGGTGAGTACCTTATAGGGTGTTAAGACTATCAGCCAGTGTTATTTATTGAATGTATATCATGTACTTTGTTGCTGTTGTTACTAGCTGCCGTCGAATTGGCCCCCGACTCCAGGAGACCCCATGCGCAACAGAACGAAACGCTGCCGCGTCCTGCGCCATCCCCATGATTGATTGTGCATCAGACTGTTGTGACCACAGGGTTTTCACTGGCTGATTTTCAGAAGTGGGTTGCCAGGCCTTTCTTCCTAGTCTGGAAGCTCTGCTGAAACCTGTTCAGCATCACAGCAACACACGTCTCCACTGACAGACGGGTGATGGCTGAGCGTAAGGTGCCGTGGCCGGGAATCGAACCCGGGTCTCCCACATGCAGTGGCATATCTGGAGTACAGCACCAGCCCTGGGCATGTGGCGCCACCGAGCAGTTTCTATTAACCTGGTCTGGCTCAACGTCAAGCACGGTAACGTGTTAAAAGGTAATTGAGCTTGACTTGTATTTTTGAGCAGATATTACAGTAAAAATCCAAAAAACCCATTGCCATCGAGTGGATTCCAACTCATAGCGACCCTATAGGACAGAGTAGAACTGCCCCATAGGGTTTCCAAGGAGCGGCTGGTGGATTTGAACTGCTGACCTTTTGATTAGCAGCTGAGCTCTTAACCACTGCATCACTGGGCCTCCAGCTGGGTGGACAGGGCGCAGGATCAGGGCTTGCCGTAGGCGCCATTTCTGTACCGGCTTACAGAAACTGCCCAGTGGCCCAGGCGCCCACGGCTGGTGAGACACCTGCCATACCCTAGTTATGCCTCAGCCTGCGGAGGCCAGCAGTCTACCGCTGGACCACCACCGCCCCCGTTGTATTGATCATAACCAACGAGGCACTGCCGAGTCAACCCTGACTCACGGCAACCCCACGTGGGTCAGAGTGGATCTGTGCTCCACAGGCTTGTCAATGGCTGATTTCCCAGATCGCCAGGCCTTTGTTCCGAGGCACCTCTGGGTGAACGCAAACCTCCAACCTTTTGTTAGCAGGCGAGTGTGTTCACCATCTGCACCGCCCAGGGGCTCCTTACTCATCATAGAAGAGCAGGATTAGAAGACACTGAGATCACAGATGGAAGCTGAAGGTGTGAGGAGGGGTGGCTGCCTGAGGCTGCACAGTGAGTGAGGGGCAGACACCTGTCTGCTGGCTCCGTGCTCCACCCACCCTGCCCGCCTGGTGCAGGCCGACAGCCTGCCTTCCCACCAGATAAGTCTCTCTCGCAACCTTGGGTTTGGAGTTTTTCCCGGAGCGATAAATTCTGGCGAGCCGGAGGGTGCCACATTTCCAGGGTCGGCTCACCAGGGTGGCCTAATGTCATTCTTTCCACTGTCAACCCTGCACTGCTGTCTCCACAGCAGCCTTGGAGTGCTCAGAATGTGCTGGGCCCGATGGGGCCACCTGGGGGGCCCCCCACCCCATCCATGCCTCACCTCCATCTTGTCTTTCTGGAGACCTTGCTGCTGCCCCAAAAGTTGCTGTTATGGATTGAATCGTGTCCCTGCAAAATACGTGTAGTAAACTGTAACCCCTATACTTGTGGATGTAATCCTATTTGGGAAAGGGTTTTGCTATGTTAATAAGGCCACATCAGGGTGTGCCTTATGCCAGTCACTTTTGAGATATAAAGTAGCAGGTTAGGCACAGAAGCCAGCTAGCTCGAGTGGGGGAGAGAGATGCCACGTGAAGACCGCCAAGCGCGCTGAGAACGCCAGAGAAGCCGAGACAAGGATTCTCCCCCAGAGCCGATGGAATGCCTTCCCCTAGAGCTGTTGCCCTGAATTCAGACTTCTAGCCTCCTAAACTGTGAGAAAATAAACTTCTGCTTGTTGAGGCCACCCACCTGTAGTGTCTCTGTTATGGCAGCGCTCAGTAACGAAGGCAGCTGCTAACGTGGGTTTTTTTCTCATCTCTTTGGGGGAGAATGAATCCTGAGCCCCCACTTTGCCTGCCTGGTTTGTGCAGGACCTTCTCGGGATCATGAATCAGGATGGGTGGGAACGGAGATCAGGCCAGCGCCCCATAAGAGGAAAGATCCCCATGGAGGAAGCTGGCAGTGGGTGGAAGTCCGAAATCCAGATAAAAAGATAACCAGTTGGTGTCAACTCTGACTCATGGTGGCCCCATGTATGTCAGAGAACTGTGCTCCACAGGGTTTTCAATGGCTGATGTTTTTCAAAGTAGATGGCCAGGTCTTTCTTCCAAGGTGCCTCAGGGTGGACGCAAACCTCCAACCTTTTGGTTAGCAGCTGAGCGCCTACACTGTTTGCACCACCTGGGAACTCCCAGTGGATGTCTGTGGGGGACCATGGTGCAGCTGATGACACAGCGTATGTAAAAGGGGGCCCGTTCGCGATTCATGGAATCATACCGTATGTCTTCTTGCGTAAGGCTTGTTCACTCGGCATAAATGTCTTGTGAGTCATCCATTGTACCTATCAGCACTACATTCCTTTCTCTTGCTGAGTAGGATCCCATGGTGTGAATGGGTCACAGTTTGCTTATCCAGTCACCTGTTGCTAGATACCTGAGATGCTTCTAGTTTTTGACTATTATGGAAAAAATATGCTAGTAGTCTTTCCAAGACTCTTTTTTTCCCCAGGACTTTTTGTGGGCGTATGTTTTTATTTCTGTTGGGCAGGTACCTACGAGTGGAATTGCTGGGTCACAGAACAGCTGTGGGGCAGTCATGGCTCAGTGGTAGAATTCTTGCTCCCCATGTGGGAGACCCGGGTTCGATTCCCAGTCAATACACCTCAGGTGCAGCCACCACTCGTCTGTCCACGGAGGCCTGCATGTTCTATGATGCTGAACAGGTTTCAGCAGAGCTTCCAGGCTAAGACAGGCTAGGAAGAAAAGGCCTGGTGATCTACTCCCAAAAATCGGCCAGTGAAAGCCCTATGGATCCCAACAGTCTGATCCACAATCGATCATGGGGTTGGTGCAGGACTGGGCAGCATGTTGTTCTGTTGTGCGTGGGGTCGCCATGAGTTGGGGGCTGGTTTGACGGCAGCTGGCAACAACGAGAGTGGGTGTGTTTAGTTTTATCAGAAACTGTCAGACCCTTTTCCGAGTGACTGCGCCATTTTGCATGCCCACCAACAATCTGTGAGCGTTCCAGTTGCTCCACATACTCCCTATTACCCTTTCACTTTAGCCACGCTGGTGGATGACAAGTAAGGTTTTAAATGTTTAATTACTTCAATTTATTGTGATTTATTTATTTTTGTCATAGGAAAGCTTAAACGAACCCTTTCTGATATATCTGAAAAGAATTTTGGTGGGCGTATATGACACAGGGAGAGTCCCTAGGGGGTGCAAACGGTTACTGCACTCAGCTGCTAACTGAAAGGCTGGAGGTTTGAGTCTACCCGGGGTGCCTTGGAAGAAAGGCCTGGCAATCTACAGCTGAAAAACCAGCCATTGAAAGCCCTATGGAGCCCAGTTCTACTCTGACATGCATGGGGTTGCCGTGAGTCAGTCGACTTGATTGGCAGCTGGCTGAAACAATTTTTGATATCTAGAGGATAATCGTATGTAGTCAAACCTATCGATGTTTAACATCGAGGACAGCTCTGCTCAGGGGCTAAAGAATCACCCAGCTAAGCTTATTATTATTATTGTGAAAAATGTAACTCTTTGCTGAGATAGGGCTCTGACCCTCCCTTGATTTCTTCCCCAGGAGTCTTCGATGGTTGGGGGTGATTTCTGTGTGTCTGGAGAGCAGAGCAGCCAGGCCAAAGGGGCAGGATTAAGACCATGAGATACCACCTCACCCCCATGAGAATGGAAAAAACAGGCAACAACTTTTGGAGAAACCGGAACCCGCATCCACACTCCTGCTGGGAACGTAGAATGCTGCAGCCGCTGTGGAAGGCAGTGTGCTGCTTCCTCGAAAAGCTGAACATGGAATTACCGTTTGACCCAGCAATTCTGCTCCTGGGTATGTATCCAAAAGAACTGGAGGCGGGGACGCAAACGGGAACCTGTACACCGATGTCCGTTACAGCACAACTCACATTAGCCAAAAGGTGGAAACACACAGTGTCCATCAACAGAGGAATGGTCTGTACACACAATGGAATACTACTCAGCCGTGAACACAAATGAAGTCCTGACGCCTGCCACGACACGGGTGGACCTTGAAAACATCAGGCTGAGTGAAATAAGTCTGTTGCAAATGGACCAATTCTGTATGATCTCACTTCTATGAAATAAGCAAAGACATGGGAACCAAAGATTATTGGTGGTCACCACGGTGGGGAGGGACAGGGAGAGGGGAACGGTTTGCTTAGGGTGCACTGAGTGTATGTTAAAGGTGGTAGAATGATCTGGAAAAAGAGTGAGGGTGGTGGCACTATGATTAAAAAAAGTCTCCCCAACTTTTAGCCCTTACAAGTCAGGGTACCTTCCCACCGGGGATGCTAATCAGAAACAATTTGGAACTCTGGGACACAGAACTCATGTGTAGGCAGGTGCTAAAATCGCTTCCCCCTCCCCAGGCTCTCTATTTACAAATCTGATGAAAATCCATCTATGTGGAACGTTACTCATTTTTGTAGGTGCTTCAGCCCTCGGCTGAACACAGCCCCGCATGGGCCTGACTAGGGGGGTGCGGGTGGTGGGAGGCCGCCCATTCCCCCAACAGAGCCAAACCCCCACTGTTCTGCGGGTCGAGGCCAGAGAGACTCCCCGTCTTCATCCCTCGGCCGGACAAGAAGGAGGGCCTGGAGCCAGGAGAAAAGGAACAGTGAGCCTTTTTATTGGGTCTTCATTCACTTTGTATGAACAATTCCACATGATATTAAAACACTGTGACAGAGGAGGGGAGGGCACATCCGAAATTTAAAAAATTAGAAATAAAAACAACCAGACGTCCAAATGCAGAGTAGAACCTTCTAGAACCACAGACAGCTTCTGCAAACAGGGACCTGGTCTCTTACGGCATTTGGCAAGGGTCTCAATGGCAGAGAAAGAAGCGCAGACGGTAGGTGACCTGGGGCTCTTTCGTGGAGGTGTTCGACTGACTGATTTATTTATTTATGTAACTTGTTTGCTGTTTTTTTTTTTTTTTTAAGTACTTCTTAAGGGACGGAGATGGTTTGGTGGTTTTGGCGTGGCCTGGAAACTCCTCCCAGGGTCCCTCATGCTTGGTGGGTGGCGTGATGGCCTTTTCCTGCTGGCCTCCCCCCTCCGAGCTTGGGGCCATGAATGAGATGGATGGGTTGCCCGGAGCCTGGCGACCCCGGGGCTCAGTGACAGAGCATCAAAGGGCCGAAGAGAGGAAAGAAAGACACGCACTTCCTGCCGTCACCACGGCGATTTATGTCCCTGGGGTCCCGATGGTCACAACAGAGCCACTTCATTCTGGGGCTGGGGGCTGCCTTTGAGGGACATGGAGGCAGGGTACATGTGGTAGCTCCTTTCTGAGCCGCCCTGACCTTGGCTTTGCCCAGGTGTGCCCCGGGGCCAGGGCTCAGCCAGGTGTGACCAGCACCATCCAGCTTGTTGGAAACACTGGTACACCAGGAGAAGCAGGGAAACCTCCTTCCTCCCACCCCCGCCTCCTTTTTTTTTGTCCTTCAATCTTCTTTTTTCCCACGGCTCAGTTGAGAGATGAGAGTTTCACTCCCACCCTGGACACCTGCTCCCCGCGGGGCGGGGGCCTCAGACTCCCATGAGAGCCAGGGAGATGTGCTCGCGCCCACGCTGTGGCAGGCGGCAACTGTGCCGTGCGCTTTCATGGCAGGAACACAGAGAATCCCCCTAGGAGGGCCATGGAGGGTTACTCTAAAATGAAATTAAAAAGAAAAACGAGGATTTTTTTCTAAGCCAGGAGCTTGCTCGCTTTTGCCCTTGGCCACCTTGCTGGGGTTGGGGGTGGCTGGGACACTGGGTCAGGGGGACAGGGCAGTGGGCACCCAGAGGAGGAGGCGGGGGTGGACGAGGGGATGTGGGGATGGGACAGGATGGGGGACAACCTGGAAGCAGACAGCGGAGGCAGCTTGCAGGAGACAACAGCAGGGCCTTCCCCTCTCTGGGCCTCGGCTTACACCAAGGGGGGCTTGCACCTGGGGGTGGTCTTGAACTTCTTTGAACTTGGGAGCCTCTTCTGGCTCCGAGCTTCCGCCTGGGAACATCAGTATGGTGGAGCAGGGGACGTGGGGCTTAGGGCCGACAGAGCTAAAAGGCTGCCAGGCTGCTGCGCCCAGAGGGGCTGAGGCTGGGGAGGCTCGGCTTGAACCCCGTGCCCTGGGCTGCCCCGGTCTGCATCTCTCTGGCGGCCTCCACTCCCGGCCATCTCCTCTGGGCTCACGCAGGGGGGACACACATGTGGCCTCGGCTTGGCACAGCTGTGTCCCCTCCAACCTGGCACACGTGGCGCTAAGTCCTCTTGTCCTCTTTGGAGCCTGGTGGCCCGAGCAGCTGGACGATGGGGACGTCAGGGAGCTCAGGTGTGCACAGATCTGAGGTGGCCTCAGGGGGTTAAAGCTTCTTTTAAAGAGGAAAACCAGCTTCTGCGGAGTCGGCCCGCCCTCGCCAGCCCCCGTGTGTCAGTGGGGTCGCCCCGCCCTCGCCAGCCCCCGCGTGTCAGTGGGGTCACCCCGCCCTCGCCAGCCCTCGTGTGTCAGAGCAGAACTGTGCTCCGTGGGGTTTTCCATGGCTGAGCTTTCGAAGCAGATCTCCAGGCCTTTCTTCTGTGGCACCTCTGGGTGGACTCGAACCACCAGCCTTTCAGTGAGCAGCTGAGCACATGGACCCCCTTAAAGAGGCAGGGGGCCGTCTTTCCAGCGGTTACGGTTACAAGTTACCAGATGCCAAGAGATGGGTCAGTGGGAAAGGACAGGTGGGGAGGGGTCTTTCTGGGCCATACTCTGCCGGCTGCTTTTGTCAGACGCTTGCCTTACAGGCCCTGATCTCCTGGAGCCTCTAGCATCCCTGGGCAACATTAGGTGTGCACCCTGCATGTTGGGACCAGGCCTTAGCCCCTTTCTGCTCCTCCTCCTCGCATGGGCCCAGCTGGCTCAGCCCCATGAAGGGGAGGCTTTGGGGTCTAGAAGCTGCTGTCCCCATCAGGCTCGGTGGAGTCCACCTCCCCAAAGCCCCTGGCGTTCCTGGACCCGCCGTAGAATGTGGGGTGTTGGGGGGGTGCCTTGACCTTGTCTTCCAGGCCCTCTGGGAGCCAGCCCAGGGGCTACGACCTCCCTCCAGACTTGCACCTGGAGGGAACCACTGAAACGGTGGCCAGGTCATGGTGAGGGACTGGGGGGTCCCCGCTTCTGTCTGTAACATTTCTTTGCCTGCATTGCTGTTGTTGTCGGGTGCTGTTGAGTCAATTCCCACTCACAGCAACCCCACGTGACAGAGTAGAACTGCCTTGTAGGGTTTCCTGGGCTGTCATCTTTACGGGAAAAGATTGCCAGGTCTTTCACCTGTGGAGTTGCTGGGTGGGTTTGAACTGCCGACCTTTCCGTTAGTAGCTGAGCACTTAACTGTTGTATCGCCGAGGCTTTTTTCAACTACATTAAAACCAAAAACCAAAACCATTACCAACGAGTCAATTCTGACTCATAGCTATGACAGAGTAGAACTGCCCCATAGGGTTTCCAAGAAGCGGCTGGTGGATTCAAACTGGCGACCTTTTGGTTAGCAGCCGAGTGTTTAACCATGGTGCCGCCAGAGCTCATCAACTACATTATAGCCCCTCAGAAATCCACACCAGTCGGCACTGAGTTGGCCCCTACTCACAGCGACCCCGTGCGTGTCAGAGTAGAAGTGTGCTCCCTGGGGTTTTCAGTGGCTGAGTTTTCAGGAGACCTCCAGGCCTTTCTCCCGAGGAGCCTCTGGTGAACTCGAACCACCAACCTTTTAGTTAGTAGCAGAGTGCTTAAGCGTCTGCACTACCCAGGGAGTCCTGCTTTGCACCCAGACCCTCTTAACGTCTTACTTTGGCAAGCTGGGTGACTTGGCACTTGCCCCGGGAGGTGGGGCTGAGGACAGGGCAAGGAATTGGCACGCTCACTGGGCAGGCAGCTCCGTCCTTCCCAGCTGTGGACTGCTGGCTGTAAGGTGAGGCCTGGGGCCTGCTGGCCGTCCAGGAACCTGCTGGCACCAGGCTTGAGACTCTGATTTCCGTTGGGGCTGCAGGGGCAGAGGGGGTGAGTTTCTTTCCACTCTGCTCCGGGGCCAGTTGTGGCACCTGAGTTGGGAGGGGGAGTCCTGAGCTGGGGGTGGTGTGGGGTCCTGGCCCTGTCTGAACACCTCTTGGGTTTGGTTGCAGGAGACGCTGGCAGGTGGGGTCAGGGGTGTGTCTGGCCCCTTCCTCCCGCCACCTGCTCATGGAACCGTTGATGCTGTGTCATAGTGGAAACGTTCATTTTTATAAACAGGCCCCCTCCCTCCACCAATCCCAAGACATCTTAAATTTCCAGATCTGTTAGGAAGGTGACGGATTCCACTCAGAACGCACCTCACTTCCCGAAACCAGACGTTCTGGGCTGTGCAGGGACTAAGAGGGAGACTGGGTGGTGCGAACGGTGAACGTGCTCGCTCCTCACCAAGAGGTTAGGGGTTCAAGTTCACCCGGAGGTGCCTCGGGAGAAAGGCCTGGTGATCTACTTCCCAAAGATCCGTTAAAACAAAGCAAAATAAAACCCATTTCCATCGAATCGATTCCAACTCACAGCGACCCCATTACAGACTAGAACTGCTCTGTAGGGTTTTCTTGGCTCTAGTCTTTATGGAAGCAGACTGCCCGGCCTTTCTTCCGCAGCACTGCTGGGTAGGTTTGAACCACCAGCCTTTAGGGACGTAGATGAGCGCAAATCGTCTGCACCACCCAGGGGCCTTTCCGAAAAATCAGCCATCAAAAACCCTGCAGAGCACGGTTCTACTCTGACACACGTGGGGTCACGGTGAGTTGGGGGTGACTTGGCGGCAACGGGCTTTAAGAGCGAAACAACGACATGGGAGCAAGGAGGGGGAGAGCCGAGCGTCGGCGTTGACTCTCATTGCCAAAGGCTGCTTTGAAATCGTTTAGCATCTCCCTCCATGCCAAAGGCAAACGTGGCTCCACGCGCCCAGCGGGACCCCTCACCCCAGACGGCATTTCTGTCTGTAAAATGGCAGTGGCGGTTGGCGAAAGTGGGAACACGGACCAGCCAGAGATGACCAAAGCCTCAAGCTACGCATATCGATGTCTCGTGCTTCAGACAAAAGAAGACACATTTGGCGATTCAAGAGGCTACTCTCCCGGAGCATATGTGATGGCGGGGGCCCGAGGGAAGGTCGAGGGCCGCAGCATGGCTGCGGTGACAACAGCAGGAGGTCGGATGAGGCCTTTCACAGACAGAGTCCCTCGCCCATCCCTGCCCTTTTCCCAGCCCCGCCTGCACATCACACACCACAGTTGGACTATGGGTGTCGCCATCACCATCCGATTTCAGCAGAATGGAGTAACAATTATTTTAAACAAAAAGGAGAGATTTTTTCCAGAATAGGTAGTTATGTCCCACTAAATTTTGCCCGTTTAAAAAACATCCCGGCGGCCTGGCGGAGATCTTTTCATGAACGGCCAATTGTGAGGAAATCGCCGGCCAGCCAGGTCGGCCTGAGCCAGGCAGATTCTGCCACCTCGTCCCCTTCTCCGCACCCAGCTCGGGCCCCTGACCGCAATTCAAATGGCAACAGAGAGTTTTAAAAAATGGTTACCACATCGAATGGGCATTTCAGCTGTTCTTAATCGGAAGTGGTTGCGAGGCCACCACGTCTTTGGGCAGGGTCTTGAGGGGGTTGTGATGTTGGTGTGAAAATCCACCTAGCCCTAGAGGATCGCTGGCTATTACCCCATCTGGGCAGTGGTAACTTTTCACATTTATGCTGCGATTAAAATGTTGGGGGTTTGAGATGTTTTGCTTAAGCTCAGGACTGAAAGATGCCCTGCCTGAGACAGAGAGAGAGAGAAGCTGAACACACAGGGAACACAGCTATAGAATAATACAAGGCTTCTTATCCTTAAACGGGTTCTCGGAAGCAGGAACTCCAACCAGCAAGGGGTCGCTCCGGGCGTGCTGCTCACAGTAACTCATGAGTTCGGATGAGGCTTTGGAGACCTGTGTGTGGGCACAAGGAGGAGAGAGGAAAGAGAAGACGGGGCTGAGACACGGCCGTTCACAGCAGCACTACTCATAATAGACAAACACTGGAAACAACCCAGAGGAGCTCTGGTGGCACAGTGGTTAAGTGCTTGGCTGCTAACCGAGAGGTCAGCGGTTCGAACTCACTAGCTGCTCCGTGTTGGTCTGCTTCCCTAAAGATTTACAACCTTGGAAACCCTATGAGGCAGTACTACTCTGTCCTAATAGGGTTGTTAGGAGTTGGAATCGACTCGTTCGTTGGCAACAGGTTTGGTTTGTTTTTCTTTGGTTTGGAAACAACCCAAGTGACCATCAACCGATGAGTGGATAAACACAATGTAGTATGCTTTGTTGCTGTCAGGTGCTGTCAAGTCGGTTCCGACTCATAGCAACCCTATGTACAACGGAAAGAAACACTGCCTGGTCCTGTGCCATCCTCAAAAATGTTGTTATGTTTAAGCCCATTGTTGTAGCCACTGTCAATCCATCTCATTGTGGTATAGCCATAAAAACAAACAAAAAACTAAACTGTTGCCCTCGAGTCATGGGGACCCTGTGTGTTACAGAGTATAACTGCTCCACAGGGTTTTCTTGGCTGTGATGTTTATGGGAGCAGATTGCCAGGTCTTCCCTTCACAGCACTGTTGGGGGGTTCAAATCGCCAATAAGCAATGCTACCAGGGACCTTGGTCAGTCCACACGAGGGAATATTACTCTGCCATGAAGAGGAACGAGGCTCTGATACACGTCACAATGTGAATGAGCCTCGAAAACATGATGCCCAGTGAGAGAAGCCAGTCACAAAAGGCCACACAGTGTCTGATCCCACTAATGTGAAATGTCCAGGACATGCAAGTCCACAGAGACAGGAAGTAGGTTAGTGGTTACAGGGACTGGGGGAAGGAGAGTGGGGAGTGGCCTCTAACGGATGCAGGGTTTCTTTTTGGGGCAATGGAATGCTTTGGAACCAGCTAGTGGTGATGGCTGCACAGCCTTGTGAGCACTCTGAATGTCACTGACAGTATTTTTATGTTATGTGTATTTTACCGCCATAAAATATTATTTTAAAAAAAAAGGGGAAGGAGCTGAGAATTCTTTCGTAGGAGTTGCTAAGATTTTTAATGAAAAGGGTCAGGAAGATTAAAAAAAAAAAATTGTCATTGAGCCGACTCCAAGTCACGGTGACCCCGTGTGCAGAGCAGCACTGTGCTCCATGGGGTTTTCAATGGCTGATTTTCCAGAAGCAGATCTCCAGGCTTCTCTTCCAAGGTACCTCTGGGTGGACTGAACCGCCAGCCTTTTGGTTAGCAGCTGAGTGCGTTCACCATTGGTACCACCCAGGGGCTCCGAGCGTCAGGGAGCTGGGGTCATAAACAGAGGTGCTGCCAGTAACCCCTTGTCCACACCCCCACTTGTCCTAGTCACACAGTCAGGTTGCTGCACCTTGCTGGGGGCCTGGGTTTCGGGTGCCACAGGCAAGGGTGAATGGGGACATGGCCTCCTGCCTCTGGATTCCTCTCCCTGTGAGGCTCGGGCACCTCCCCACATTACCCTCCCCACCTCCACCCTCTCCCCCATAAGGTGAGAAGGCGGCCCTGCTGTTCTGCACCCGGTGCAGGGGAGTTACGAGGCCCAAACGAGGCAGGACTGAGAAAAACGTCCTGAAAACCCTCCATGATGTTCACAGGCCATGGCGGTGGCTTTGTTCCCAGGCCCGCCACCCTTCAACGCTGGGGATGTTGGAGCCTTGTCCCCTTGTGTCCCCGAGAGCTCCGCCAGGTGGGGCAGCCCTGTGGCTTGTCCTGGGGGCCCTCTCACCCACAGACAGTGATGATGGCCCCTGTTGTGCGAGCACCGTTGCCTTTGCTGACCCAATCAAGCTTGGTGTCTAGAGTTCTGTTTGGAAACCAGAACCCCTGGGTGGTGCAAACAGTGGACACGCTCGGCTGCTAACTTAAAGGTTGGAGGTTCAAGTACACCCAGAGGTGGCTTGGAAGAATCAGCCATTGAAAACCCTATGGAAGGACTATCTGTATGAGATCATATTGACAACAGAAACTCAAAAGATTAGACAGGAGGCTTAGCGGGCAGTGAGTTTATGTTAACGGTGGAGGGACAGTTCAGAAAAGTGGGGTGGGAATGGCTGCACAGCTGAAGAGTGTAATCAGTGTCACCGGATTGTACGTGGAGAAACTGTCGAATTGGTGTATTTCTGCTCTGTATATTCCCAACGACAACAACAACAGCGAAATAAATTATTAAAAAAGAAACCCTCTGGAGCACAGTGCTACTCTGACACACATGGAGTTGCCGTGAGTCGGGGCTGACTCCGTGGCAGCTGGTGGTCTTTGGAAAATAACCACTCAAGACCACAAAACAGTCTCGGACCCTGGAAATGGCCTGCACTCCCCTCACTCCAGCACTGGTAGGAAAGTTCATTTCCAAAATGCCAGGGTCCTGCCCTGTGCCCTTGGGGCCCAGAGTTAATCGCTGCCTAGTGGGACTTCAAGGGTGGCCGGCTGTGGGAGCCCCTTATCCGTCAGGCCTTGGCCAGGCTGGCCCCTCAGACACAGTCTGGTTTTTTTTTTGTAGGGGGCCCAAACCTCAGGCGGGATTTGGGGGAGGCCTCAGTCCAGCCCCGTCCCCACTCCTCCTGACTTTCAAAAGGGCAGCGGCGACTCCACCCCGACATCAAACAGCAAGATAAATAATGGCTCCGCCAGACCCGGCTGGCTGGCGGGGGCTCACAGAGGCAAAACCACACTTGAACCAGGCTCTCTCTTTCTGAAGCCGGAAGAAATGCTTTGAGTGCTCAGGTCTCTGCTTGGCAAGCAGCGTTCTAGCACATTCCGGCACCTCCGGGGAGGCAGCCCCATCGTCGTGGGTCTGCGGGGCAGACCTCCTGGCTGGCCTGGGAGCCGGGGTCTGGGAGGGCTCTGAGCCGGCCTGGGGGCTCGCAGGCTGATCCAAGCGGTTTCCGACTCCCCCGGCACTGGCCGCCGTCAAACAGCTGGACAGAGCTCTGCAGACGAGGGGTGCAGAAGACTGGCTGTGCCCACCTTGCCCTGACCCTTCGGCCTCAGACCCCAGCGCCTTTTTTTGGGTGAAAATACACCCAACAAAAACACACAGCGCTTCAACAATATCCACGCGTTCCATTCAGGGACCTTGGTCACATTCTTCAAGCTACGCCATCTTTTTTAATTTTTATTGTGCTTTAAGTGAAAGTTTACAAATCAAGCCAGTCTCTCATACAGAAATTTATATACACCTTGCTGTATACTCCTAGTTGCTCTCCTCCCAATAAGAAAGCACACTCCTCCTCTCCACCCTGTGTTCCCCGTGTCCATGTAGCCAGCTTCTGCCCCCCTCGGCCTTCTCATCTCCCCTCCAGACAGGGGCTGCCCGCATAGTCTCCTGTGTCTACTTGAGCCCACAAGTTCACTCTTCACCAGTATCATTTTCTGTCTTATAGTCCAGCCCACTCTGTCTGAAGAGTTGTATACCACCTTTCTTGACAACCTTTCCCAAGCTTGTTTCACCATCACTAACACAAACACAAACTCACTGCCCCCCCCCCCCAAAACTTGCCATCTGTCCTTTCGAGTTACTGTTTGATCCCATATAGGTAATTCTTGGAAACCCTGGTTGGCGTAGTGGTTAAGAGCGACAGCTGTTAACCAAAAGGTCGGCAGTTTGAATCCACCAGGCGGTCCTTGGAAACCTCATGGGGGCAGTTCTGCTCTGTCCTATAGGGTCACTATGAGTCAGAATGGACTCAACCGTAACAGGTTTGGTTTTGGTTTTTTAGATAATTCTTAAAAGAGCACAATGCTCAAGGCAGACATTCTTTTCTAATTAGGCTCAACTATTATTATTATTTTTTTTTTGGTTCAAAGAGGACTTCTGGAGATAGTTTCAGTTCAGGGTTTAGAGATTTCTTCAGGGTAATAGTTTCAGGTGGTCATCCGTCCTCAATGGCTCCAGAAAGTCTGGATTCCATGAGAATTTGAAATTCTGTTCTGGGACCCCCACCCCTAAAAGCAGGGGGCCAGCGGTGTGGCCTAGTCCGGCCCTGCCCCTGGTCCTGCTGCCTCCATGAAGCACTATCGTACATAGGTCAGGTCCTCACAACCTCCCTGAGGTAGGCATCAGATGGGCCCCATCTTTTGGCTAAGGACACCGAGGCTCAGAGAGGTTTAGCAAGTGGCTGGAGGCCACAGAGCAAGAGGCACAGCCAGAGCCCGCACTGCAGTCCCTTGGCTCGGCTGCACCTTGTTCTCTGTGTGATGCCTTCTGGCCTCTGTCCCTGCTGTGTGTGGGGTGCCAGGCCCACGGGGGTCCCTCTCCCCCTGCCGTGCCCCCAAGCCGCTCACCTTGATGCGCTCAATGCCGGCCTCAATGCGGAGCTGCTCCACCAGCTTCCGGGCCTGTGCTATGTTGTTAGTGGCTGACATCGTCTGCCATCAGCTCCGGCCCCCGGGGTCCAGAGAGCTGTGGGGGAAGCAGAGAGATATGAGGGGGGGGGCCGGCGGATGGATGGACGGGCGGACAGACGGATGGATGTCCCAGGACTGCGGGCAGAGGAAGCAGAGGCGGCACACCTGTGCACCACGCTCCCTCTCCCCCTGACGGTGCCCCAGCTCCCAGGTCAGAGTGGAAGGTCCGCGAAGCACGGTGTCTCCCAGAGCCCCTCCTGCAGCCGGGGGAGGGGACGCAATCGCTGGTTATGCCCAGAGGGACGCAGGACAGTCCAAGACCCCACAGCGTTGCCCCTTGACTGACTTGGAACGAGGGGCCTGTGGGAAAAAGCGTCGGAATTTTCTCTGAACCTGGCCCTGCCCCAGGGTGCCCCTCTCCTGGCACTGCTGACACGGGCGGATCCTCCTCTGGGGTGTGGTGTCCTGTGCACTGCAGGGTGTTGAGGAGCATCACTGCCCTCCACCCACTTGATGCCGGTAACACCCCCCAAGTCATGAAACCCACAAATGTCCCCAGACATTGCCCAGTGTCCCCTGGAGGGCAGAATCACCCTGGGTGAGGACCCCTGGGTTAGGGAATTACACTGACCCCCAGGAGACTCCGCGTCCCATAACCATCTGACCTCCTGACGTCCTAGGATGCTGCCCACATTTAAATCCACACACTGAATGGGGAGGAGAAAGGAAGGAAATCACAGGAGCTGGAGGGTCTCTTGATTTATGCCGTCTGACCCAGCGGGAGTTTTTTCTGGTGTGTGGTGTAAAGCAGGGACTGGACTCAAATTTTTCCCAAATAATTAAAGCAGGGTCTCTCCCCCTCAGCACTGCTCACATGGGGGCCGGATCCTTCTCTGGGGTGGGATGACTTGTACGCTGTAGGGTGTTGAGCAGCATCCCTGGCCTCTACCCACTCCATACCAGTAGCACCCCCTCCCCCAATTGTGACACACACAAATGTCCCCAGACATCACCCAGTGTCCCTGGGGTAAAGTCGGCCTGAAGTGAGACACCCTGTCCTCTGGACTGAACTCTGGGGGCCTGGGTAAGTCACTCCTTCTCTGGAGGGCCCAGGACTCTCTTGTTCACCTGCTCACAACCCCCCAGACCCAGGCTCAGGATTTATGCTGGTGACCGCTGGGTAGAGGGAGGGCGCCGGTTCCAACCCAGGCCAGGGGCTAGCCTCAGCCTTCCTGGCCAAGCTCTCATGGCCAACTTTCCAAAGCAGGAAAGCAGAGCAGAAGCTGGGGCTCTCCCTGGACCACAGCCAAGTAGTGTGACCTGAGTTTCGACACTTGGCTGCAGACAGGCACAAGCCAGTAGAGTTAGCTTTCGTTTCCTGCCTGGTGGTGGCTTCCCAGGAGGGGGTTCACGCCTGAAACTCTGTGGGCCTTGAGGTTGAAGGTCACCAGGGAGTGAAAGGTATGGGTTTGATTCTGCAGGATTATACGAGAAGCTGGACTGTATGAAGAAGAACGGGGCATCAGGATTGGAGGAAGACTTATTAACAACCTGTGATATGCAGATGACACAACCTTGCTTGCTGAAAGAGAGAAGACTTGAAGCACTTACTGATGAAGATCAAAGACCACAGCCTTCAGTATGGATTACACCTCAACATAAAAAAAAAATAAATGAGCAACATCATGATAAACGGAGAAAAGACTGACGTTGTCAAGGATTTCATTTTACTTGGGTCTACAATCAACAGCCATGGAAGGAGCAGTCAAGAAATTAAAAGACTCATTACGTTGGGCAAATCTGCTACAAAAGACCTCTTCAAAGTGTTCAAAAGCAAAGACGTCACTTTGAGGACTTAAGGTGCGCCTGACCCAAGCCATGGTGTTTTCAGTCGCCTCATGTGTGTGTGAAAGCTGGACAGTGAATAAGGAAGACAGAGAAAGAACTGATGTATTTGAATTACAGTGTTGGTGAAGGATACTGAATATACCGTGGAGTGCCAGAAGAACAAACAAGTCTGTCTTGGAACAAATACAGCCAGAGTGCTCCTTGGAAGCGAGGATGGGAAGATTTCCTTGCAGGTATTTTTGATATCTTATCAGAAGGGATGAGTCGGTGGAGGAGGACATCATGCTTGGTAGAGGATCAGAGAAAAACAGGAAGACCTTCAAAGAGATGGATTGACACAGTGGCTACAACAATGGGCTTGGGCATAACAACAATTGTGAGGATGGCACAGGGCTGGGCAGTGTTTTGTTCTGTTGTGCATAGGGTCGCTGTGAGTCAGAATTGACTTGACAACACCTAAGAACAACAATAAAAATGCCTAGGATATCGATGTTTATGTATTCCATTTCATTTTTGATGATTTCCAATTTTCCCAGATCCACACTTCGTACATTCTATGTTCTGATTATTCATGGCTGTTTGCAGCTGTTTCTTCTCATTTTGAGTCGTGCCACATCAGCAAATGAGGGTCCCGAAAGCTGGACTCCATCCACGTCATTAAGGTCGACTCTACTTTGAGGAGGCAGCTCTTCCCCAGTCGTCTTTTGAGTGCCTTCCAACCTGGGGGGCTCATCTTCCAGCACTATATCAGACAGTGTTCTGCTGCTATTCACAAGGTTTTCACTGGCCGACTTTTTTGGAAGCAGATCGCCAGGTCTTTCTTCCTGGTCTGTCTTAGTCTGGAAGCTCTGCTGAAACCTGTCCACCAAGAGCGACCCTGCTGGTATTTGAAATACTGATGGCAGAGCTCCCAGCGTCACAGTAACACGTAGCCACCACAGCACGACGAGGTGGCGGACGAGCAGTGGGTGCAGATGTAGAGAACAGAATATCGTCAGCGGTTACCACGGGTGGGAAGGAAGAGGAAGGGGGAGATTTTCTCAGGAGGCACTGAGTTTATGTTCACAGTGGTGGAGTGATCTGGAAAAGGCTAGTGAGAATGGTTGCCCAACCTGAAGAATACAACCAATGTCACTGAATTTTACATGTAAAATTTGTTCAACTGCTGAATGTTTAGGTTTGTGTATTTTTACCACACATACACACACAAATAGAATGTAAAGGGAACCACACAGTATGTAGCCTTTTGAGACTGATTTTTTTTTTTCACTCAACATTATTCTCCGAAGACTCATCTCGGCTGTGGCGTGTTTTAGCACTTGGCCCCTGTTATCGCTGAGTAGTACTCCACGGCACCACCCGTGTGTCAGTCGGAGCTGCATGTTGCTAGGGTCCTGAACAGGTTTCAGCGGAGCTTCGGGACCAAGAGGGACGCGGAGGAAGAAAGCTCCAGTGATCTGCTTCCAAAAATCGGCCAGCGAAACCCCGTGGATCCCAACGGTCCAGTCTGCAACAATCCTGGGGACGTCCCGGACCAGACAGCATGTCACTCCGTTGTGCGTGGGGTCGCTGTGAGGCCGGGTGAGTTGGCAGTTCGAAGCCACCCAGTGGCTCCAAGGGAGAAAAGCCTGGCGGTCAGCTCCCGTAAAGGTCACAGCCTAGAAAGTCCCGTGGGGCAGCTGTACTCTGTCACGTGGGTGCACTGTGAGTCGGCATCGACTTGACGGCACCCGACGTCAACAACAGCACGGTAGTTGTAGGTTTAGTTTTAAAGAAACTGCCAAACTGCTTTCCAGAGCGGCGGTGCCGTTTGACATTCCCCCCAGCCGTGTGGAAGCAACATTAATTTATTTTTATAATTCAGTTATGCAATATCTTCTGATACTACAGGCAGCAAAAATTCTACTTTTTCTGTTCGAAGTTCATTTAGTGAGTCCTAGAGTGGGTAAGAGCTCAGCTGCTACCCGAGAGGTCGCAGGTCAGATCCACCGGCCACTCCTGGGAAACCCCAGCGGGCAGTTCCACTTTGTCTACACGGTTGCTATGAGTCGGAATCCACTTGACGGCAACAGGTCTATTTTTGGTTTCAGTATGGCGACCCAACACCCCGTCTGTCGGTTTGCTGCGCTGTCGTGGCTTGCACGTTGCTGTGATGCTGGAGGCTATGCCACTGGTATTTCAAATACCAGCAGGGTCACCTGTGGGGGACAGGTTTTGGCACAGCCTTCCAGACCAAGACAAGACTCAAAAGAAAGGCCTGGCAATCTACTTACGAAAATCAGCCAATGAAAACCCGGTGGGTCACAACATCGTCTGATATGTGCTGGAAAATGAGCCCCCTAGGTTGGAAGGCACTCAAAATACCCAGCGGCTGCAACAGCGGACTCGAGCAGAGCAGTCACGTGAAGGTGGTGCAGGACGGGGCAGGGGCAGCGTTTTGTTTGGGGTCGACTCAACGGCAGCATGGTGCCGTTCACGCGGGACGATCCTGCTGGCAGGGTGCACCAGGCGCTGTCTGGGGACATCTGTGGGTGTCACGACTGGGGGGGTGCTACTGGCATCGAGTGGGTGGAGGCCAGGGATGCTGCCTAAGACTCTACAGTGCCCAGGACGGCCCACCCCAGAGAAGGATCCGGCCCCGTGTGAGCAGTGCCAGGGGGGCGGGGGGGTGACCCTGCACTAGTCTGACCCCGGAATCGAGGCTAGAACCACTCGGGGTGAGAGAACGTCTAAGGTGCCCACAGGCCCTCGGTCCCAGGCTATGAGGTGGGCCTCTGTTTTCTGACACGACGCACTTTATCACCGCCCGTTGTCAGTACAGCCAGGAAGCTCCAGCAAAGTAAAGGAGATTTCAGATTTGCAAAAAAACCTGCCCACTCAGCAAGAAAAAGGAACGAGCAACAAGGTGAATGTGTCTCCAGGGGATCACGCTGGGTGGAAAAAGCCAGTCCCAGAGGGCCGCCTCGTGTACAGTGCCATTTTTGTAACTTCTGTGAGATGACAGAAACTTAGAAATGAGGCCCAGATTTGTGGGTGCCAGGATGGGGGTGGGGCCGGGCGGAGAGGGCAGCGGGGTCTCTGCTTCAGATAACATGAGGGATCCCAACAGCAATGGGTGCTCTGTACCCTGCGGTGGTGTGGTCACCTGGGCCTTCACAGGTGGTAAAGCTGTACGTAACTATGCTCATATGTGCACACATACACACACCCACACACACTCGCTCACTCACACACCCACATTCACGTATACACAGTCACACACACATATTCACACTCACACACACACCTACACTGACATATACAGTCACACACTCACCCAAACGTATGTACACGTGCATATAAACATGCACTTATACACACTCACACACATGCTCACAGTCACACACGCACACACTCTCACATACACACAATGAGCAAAGCAAAGCTGGGGAAATCAGATCAAGATGAGGGGACGGCAAACACGTGGACCCCCTGGTTGTGACACTGACCAGTTTTGCAATGTGTTTCCACTGGGGGGAAAGCTGGGCAAAGGGTCCAAGGGCCTCCTGCAGGTTGTTAGTTACAACCACGGGCTTCTCCAATGACCTCAATCAAAGTTTCAATTAAAAAACAATCCCTTCCACCGGCCTGGCTCCCTCCTCCTGGGGCAGACGGCCAGCCCCCTTTCTGGACGAGAAAGCCCGGTGTGGGCTGGGGGAGGGCGCTGATTCAACAAAGAGCTTCAAAGCGGCCACAAAACATCCAAGGCAGGGAAAACTGCCCTGGGTTGCCTGAAAAATACCGAAATTACTCAGCGGCTAAATATAGACATGCCCAGAGAACAGACTATCGGCCCCAGGCGTGTTTTCCTTGGGAGGCCTGGAGAGGCTGACTTAGCACCCGCACTCAGGGGTGTCCACCGGGACCAGCAGCCACCCCCTACTGTGGCCTCCCCTCCAGGCACCAAGCTTGGAAGAGCTGAGGGCCTTTCTGTTTCTGGCCAAACGCCCGGCAAGGCTCTCTCTGCTCTGGGTTCTAACCACGGCCTCGGGGAAAGACAGAGGGGTGCTGGGGGTGGAGGGGTGCTGAGATGCAGGGGCTGAGATGCTGGACTGCACCCACATAACCCAAAGCGGGGGCCCTAGGCGTCTTAGTTTTATTGTTGTTGTTAGATGCCGTCAAGTCAGTTCCAACTCACAGGGATCCATCCCATGCACAACAGAGGAAACACTGCCTGGTCCTGCCCCGTCACAACCATGGTTATGCTGGAGCCCATTGTTGCAGCCACTGTGTCAATCCATCTTTTCGAGGGTCTTCCTCGTTTTCGCCCACCCTCTACTTACCAAGCATGATGTCCTTCTCCAGGGACTGATCCCTCCTGACAACACGTCTAAAGTATGTGAGATGTAGTCTTGCCATTTTTGCTTCTATGGAGCATTCGGGCTGTATTTCTTCAAAGACAGATTTGTTCATTCTTCTGGCATTTCATGGTATATCCAGTATTCTTTGCCAAACCATAATTCAAAGGCATCAATTCTGCTTCAGTCTTCCTTATTTATTGTCCAGCTTTTGCACAAATATGAGGCGACTGAAAACACCATGGCTTGGGTCAGGTGCACCTTAGTCCCTGTCATGGATTGAACTGTGTCCCCCCCAAATATGTGTCACCTTGGCTAGGCCATGTTTCCCAGTATTAGGTGATTTTCCACCATTTTGTCATCTGAGGTGATTTTCCTATATGTTATAAATCCTGCCTCTGTGACGTTGATGAGGCAGGACTCAAATTACAAGATTAGGTTGTGTCTTAAGTCAATCTCTTTTGAGATATAAAAGAGAGAAGAGAGCAGAGAGACGGGGGACCTCACACCACCAAGAAAGCAGTGCTGGGAGCACAGCGTGTCCTTTGGACCTGGGGTCTCTGCGCTGAGATGCTCCTCGACCAGGGGATGATTGACGTCCAGGACCTTCCTCCAGAGTCAACAGAGGGAGAAAGCCTTCCCCTGGAGCTGGTGCCCTGAAACCGGGCTTGTAGCCTCCTAGACTGTGAGAGAATAAATTTCTCTTTGTTAAAGCCATCCACCTGTGGTATTTCTGTTATAGCAGCACTAGGTAACTGAGACAGTCCTCAAAGTGACATCTTTGCTTTTTAACACTTTAAAGTGGTCTTTCCCACCAGCTTTGCCCAACGCAATTTGTCGTCTGATTTCTTGACTGCTGCTTCTATGGGCGTTGATTGTAAAAGAAAAAAAAAATTTTTTTTTTTTTAAGACCCAAGTAAAATGAAATCCTTGACAACGTCAATCTTTTCTCTGTTTATCATGATGTCGCTTATTGGTCCAGTTGTGAGGATTTTTGTTTTCTTTATGTTGAGGTGTAATCCACACTGAAGGCTGTAGTCCTTGATTTTCAGTAAGGGCTTCAAGTCCTCTTCACTTTCAGCAAGCAAGGTTGTGTCATCTGCATAACCCAGGTTGTTAATGAGTCTTCCTCCAATCCTGATACCCCGTTCTTCTTCATATAGTCCAGCTTCTTGGATTAGTTGCTCAGCATACAGATTGAATAGATATGGTGAAAGGATACAACCCTGACGCACACCTTTCCTGACATTAAACCACGCAGTATCCCCTTGTTCTGTTTCAACGACTGCCTATTGGTCTGCATGAGCACAATTAAATGTTCTGGAATTCCCATCCTTCGCAATGTTGGCCATCATTTGTTATAATCCACACAGCTGAATGCCTCTGCATAGTCAACAAAACACAGGTGAACATCTTTCTGGTATTCTCTGCTTTCAGCCAGGATCCATCTGACATCAGCAATATCCCTCATTCCACCTCCTCTTCTGAATCTGGCTTGAATTTCTGGTAGTTCCTTGTCAATGTACTGCCGCAGCAATTTTTAAATTACCTTTAGCAAAATGTTACTTCCATGTGATATTAATGATATTGTTTGACAATTTCCTCATTGTTGGAACACGTTTCTTTGGAGTGGGCACATATATGGTCTCTTCTAATTGGTTGGCCAGGTAGCTGTCTTCCAAATTTCTTGGCATAGACGAGTGAGTACTTCTAGCGCTGCATCCGTTTGTTGAAACATCTCAATTGATATTCCGTCAATTCCTGGAGCCTTGTTTTTTGCCAATGCCTTCAGTGCTGCTTGGACTTCTTCCTTCAATACCTTGGTTCTTAATCATATGTTACCTCCTGAAGTGGTTGAATATTGACCAATTCTTTTTGGTATCGTGACTCTGTGTATTCCTTCCATCTTCTTTTGATGCTTCCTGACCTGGTGGCGTAGTGGTTAAGAGCTACGATTGCTGACCCAAATGTCAGCAGTTCAAATCCACCAGGCGCTCCTTGGAAACTCTATGGGGCAGTTCTACTCTGTCCTATTGGGTTGCTATGAGTTGGAATTGACTCGATGGCAACAGGCTTTTTGAGTCATTCAATATTTTGCCCATAGAATCCTTCAATATTGCAACTAAAGAACTTCTGTTCAGTTCTTTCAGCTTGAGAAACATTGAGCATGTTCTTCCCTTTCGGTTTTCTACCTCCTGCTCTTTGCACATTTCATTATAATACTTTACTTTGTCTTCTTGAGCTGCCCTTTGAAGTCTTCTATTCAGCTCTTTTTTTTTTTTAATTTTTATTGTGCTTTAAGTGAAAGTTTATAAATCAAGTCAGTATCTCACACAAAAACTTATATACATCTTGCTACTTACTCCCAACTGCTCTCCCCCTAACGAGACAGCCCACTCCCTCCCTCCATTCTCTCTTTTCGTGTCCATTTCACCAGCTTCTAACCCCCTCTACCCTCCTATCTCCCCTCCAGGCAGAAGATGCCAACATGGTCTCAGGTGTCCACCTGATCCAAGAAGCTCGCTCCTCACCAGCATCCCTCTCCAACCCAGTGTCCGTCTGTTCAGCTCTTTTACCTCATCATGTCTTCCATTTGCTTTAGCTACTCTACGTTAAAGAGCAAGTTTCAGAGTCTCTTCTGACATCTGTTTTGGTCTTTTCTTTCTTTCCTGACTTTTTAATGCCCTTTCGCTTTCTTCCTGTTTGATGTCCTTGATGTCCTTCCACAACTCGTCTGGTTTCTAGATATCCCCCCGTGTCCCCGGGAACAAAAATCTAAGGCCTTTATGGAACTCCCTCATCTCGAAAAGCCCGCAGGTCGAAGCCGTTCAACGAGTCAACACAAACAGTTTGCGCTCCGCTCACTTGCCGCCCTCAGAAATGGTTGTTGTTGTTGGGTGCTGTTGAGCTGACTCCGACTCCTGGCGACCCCATGTGACAGAGCAGAACTGCCCCACGGGGTTTTCTAGGCTGTCATCTTTATGGGAGCAGGTCAGCAGGTCTCTCTCCAGCGGAGCTGCCGGGTGGGTTCAATTGGCAAAGTTTCAGGTAGCCGCCGAGCACTTAACCGTTGTGCTACCAGGGCTCCTATAAAAAGCCAGCTGCCCAAACCACAGTGACCCTGTGTGTGCAGAATAGAACTGCATTCCAGAAGGTTTTCAAGGCCATGAACTTTCAGAAGCAGATTGCCAGGCCTTTCTTCTGAGGCACCTCCGGGTGGGTTTGAATTGCCAACTTTTCGGTCAGTAGTCAAGTACATAGTGCAACGCCCACTGTATGAATGAAATAGAAGCAAATGTACCAAATGCAATACGTCATTTGATATCTTGACAGCTGCCTCCATGGCTGTTGATTGTGGATCCAAGTAAAATGAAATTCTCGATGACTTCAATCTTTTCTTCGTTTATTCTGATGTTGCTTATTGGTCCAGTTGTGAGGATTTTTGTTTTCTGTATGTTGAGGTGTTATCCTAGGCATTAGTGAGCAGAAGTCAAATATGAGTCAAATATGATGTTCTAGGAAGCAAACATCTTTTTATTATTATTTTATTTTTGATGAAAATGTATATATCACAACTATTGCTCTCTACTTGTCCCAGAGCAAAAGAGAAAGAAGGAAGCCAAAGACTCAGAGAAGAAATTAGTCTACAGGACAAATAGCCTACTCAAATCACAGCTTCATCTACCCTGAAACCCGAAGAACTAGATGGTGCCCGGCTACCACTACCAGCTATTCTAACCAGGGCCACAACAGAATGGGAAAAAAATGTGGAATAGAACCTGAAATTCCTAAAAATAAAGTAAAATAAACAAGACATACCAGACTGGTTGAGACGAGAAGACTCTCTGAGACTATTGCCCTGAGATACTCTTCAAACCTTGAACCAAAACTAACTCTTGAGGTCACTTTATAGCTAAGTAACAGAATGGCTCAAAAAACAATGAGTATCACCTGTAAGACAATGTCCCGCTGCTATTCATAAGATTTTTACTGGCTAATTCTTTGCAGAAGTAGACTGCCATGTCCTTCCTAGTCCTTTTACTTGGATCCACAATCAACAGCCACGGAAGCAGCAGTCAAGAAATCAAAAGATGCATTGCATTGGGCAAATGTGTGCAAAGGACTTCTTTAAAGTGTTGGAAAGCAAAGATGTCACCTGGAAGACTAAGGTGCGCCTGACCCAAGCCATGGTATTTTCAATCACATTATATGTGTGTGAAAGCTGGACAATGAATAAGGAAGACCGAAGAAGTGTTGACGCCTTTGGATTGTGGTGTTGGCGAAGAATATTGAATATACCACGGACTGCCAAAAGAACGAACAAATCTGTCTTAGAAGAAGTACAACCAGAATGCTCCTTAGAGGCACGGATGGCGAGACTCCATCTTACATACTTTGGACGTGTTGTCAGGAGGGATCAGTCCCTGGAGAAGGACATCATGCTTGGCAGAGTACAGGGTCAGTGGAAAAGAGGAAGGCCCTCAACGAGGTGGATTGACACAGTGGCTGCAACAATGGGCTCAAGCATAACAACGATTGTGAGGATGGCGCAGGACCAGACAGTGTTTCCTTCCGTGGTACATAATGTCACTATGAGTGGGAACCGACTCGATGGCACCTAACACCACCACCACCACCACCACCTGTAAGTACGGTGCTTCTTTAAAAAATCACCTTATGACACCAGACAGTCAACAATTACTTTAAAATAAAGATGAGAACGTAAGGGGGCAGGGAAACTAGATTAATTGAAATGGAACAACCAGAATGGAAATAACGAGAACGTTCACACGCTGTGAAGAATGTAACCCATGTCACTGAACAACTTGTGCAGAAATTGTTGAGTGGGAACCTCAACTCCTGTGTAAACCTTCACTGAAAACATAATAAAAAAGAGTTTTTTTTTTTTTTTAAAAAGAGAAAATATACACAATAAATCTGTCTTAGATGAAGTACAGGCAGAATGCGCCTTAGAGGCAAGGACGGCAAGACTATGTCTTACACACTTTGGACACGTTGTCAGGAGGGACCAGTCCCTGGAGAAGGACATCACGCTTGGTGAAGTAGAGGGTCAGCGGGAAAGAGGAGACCCTCAGTGGGATGGACTGACACGGCGGCTGCAACAATGGGCTCCGGCATGACGACTGTGAGGATGGCGCAGGACCGGGCAGGGTTCCGTTCTGTTGTGCGCAGGGTCGCTGTGAGTTGGAATGAACTCTACGGCACCTAACAGCAACAACACATCAAAAACGCGCCTGTTCGACTGTTTCCACACTTATTGTTCAGTGACATTGGTGACATTCTTCACGTTGTGTCAGCATTCTCGTTATTTCTGCTGTAGTTGTTTCACCCCCATTTAGATTCCCACCTCCCTTCTGTCAGTTTTTCCTGCTGTGGGGGCTTGTCTGTTGCTGTGATGCTGGAAGCTTTGCCACAGGTATTTCAAATACTAGCAGGATCGCCCATGGAGGACAGGCTTCAGCTGAGCTTCCAGACAAAGACAAACTAGGAAGAAGGACCCGGCAGTCTACTACGGAAAAGCATTGGGCAGCGAAAACCTTATGAATAGCAGTGGAACACTGTCTGATATGGTGCTGGAAGATGAGCTCCCCAGGTGGGAAGGCACTCAGAAGACGACTGGGGAGGAGCTGCCTCCTCAGAGTAGAGTCGACCTTAATGACGTGGATGGAGTAAAGCTTTCGGGACCTTCATTCACTGATGTGGCACGACTCAAGATGAGAAGAAACAGCTGCAAACATCCATTAATAATCGGAACCTGGAATGTACGAAGCATGAATGTAGGAAAATTGGATGTCATGAAAAATGAAATGGAACGCATAAACATTGATATCCTAGGCATTAATGAGCTGAAATGGACGCATATTGGCCATTTTGAGTCAGACAATCATATGGGCTACTATGCTGGGAATGACAACTTGAAGAAGAATGGCGTCAGATTCATCGTCAAAAAAAGCATTTGAAGATCTATGCTGAAGTACGACGCTGTCAGTGACAGGATAACATCCACATGCCCACAAAGAAGACGAGGTAATGCTACCATTATTCAGATTTATGCACCAACCTCTAAGGCCAAAGAAGAAGAAATTGAAGATTTTTACCAATTTCTGCATTCTGAAATTGATCAAACATGCAGTCAAGATTCATTGATAATTACTGGTGACTAGAATGCCAATGTTGGAAACAAACAAGGATTGTTATTTGGAAAATATGTCCTTGCTGATAGAAAAGATGCTGGAGACTACATGATAGAATTTTGCAAGACCAACATCTTATTCGTTACAAATACCTTTTTTCAACAACATAAACGGCAACTATACACATGGACCTCGCCCAATAGAAAACACAGGAATCTAACCAACTGCATCTGTGGAAAGAGGTGATGGGGAATCTCAATATCATCAGTCAGAACGAGGCCAGGGACTGACTGTGGAACAGACCATCAATTGCTCCTATGCAAGTTCAAGCTGAAGCTGAAGAAAACTAAAACAAGTCCACGAGAGCCAAAACACAACCTTGAGTGTATCCCACCTGAATGTGGGGACCATCTCAAGAATAGATTTGATGAGTGAACACTAGTGACTGAAGACCAGACGAGCTGTGGAATGACATCATCCATGAAGGAAGTGAAAGTTCATTATAAAGACAGGAAAGAAAGAAAAGGCAGAAATGGATGTCAGAGGTGACTTTGAAACTTGCTCTTGAATGGAGGGCAGCTAAAGCAAAGGGAAGAAATGATGAAGTAAAAGAGCTGAACAGAAGATTTCAAAAGGCTGCTCCAGAAGACAAAGTAAAACGTTATAGTGACATGCAGAAAACCTGGAGGTAGAAAACCTAAAGGGAAGAATATGCGCGGCGTTTCTCAAGATGAAAGAATTGAAGAAAAAATTCAGCCTCAAGCTGCAGTACTGAAGGATTCTATGGGTAAAATACTGAATGACGCAGGAAGCCTCAAAAGCAGATGGAAGGAACATACAGGGTCACTGTACCAAAAAGAAATGATTGATGTTCAACCATTTCAGAAGGTAACATGTGATCAAGAACTAATGGTAGTGGAGGAAGAAGTCCAAGCAGCACTGAAGGCCTCAGGAATTGACGGAATATCAACTGAGATGTTTCAACAAATGGATGCAGCGCTGGAGGTGCTCACTTCTCTACGCCAAGAAATATGGAAGACAGCTACCTGTCCAACTGACTGTAAGAGATCCGTATTTATGCGTATTCCCAAGAAAGGTGATCCAACCAAATGTGGAAATTAACAAACAGCATCATTAATATCACACAAGTAAAATTTTGCTAAAGATCATTCAAAGACAGAGCAGCAGTACATCAACAGGGAATTACCAGGAATTCAAGCCGGATTTAGGGGATGACGTGGAACAAGGAACATCATTGCTGCCGTCAGATGATCCTGGCCGAAAGCAGAGACGACCAGAAAGATGTTTACCTGTCTTATTGACTACGTAAAGGCATTCGACTGTGTGGATCATAACAAATGATGGAGAACATCGCGAAGAATGGGAATTCCTACTGGGCTGAGGGCTGGGGACCATGGTCTTGGGGGACGTCTAGCTCAACTGGCATAACAGTTTATAAAGAAAATGTTCTACATTCTACTTAGGTGAGTAGTGTCTGGGGTTTTAAAAGCTTGTGAGCAGCCATCTAAAGTACTCCATTGGTCTCACCCCATTTGGAGTAAGGAAGAAGGAAAAAAACAAAAGACACTAGGGAAAGATTGGTCCAGAGGACTAATGGACCACAACTACCACAGGCTCCACCAGACTGAGTCCAGGACAACCAGATGGTGCCCAGCTACCGCCACCAACTGCTCTGATAGGGATCACAATAGAGGGTCCTAGACAGAGCTGGAGGAAAATGTAGAACAAAATTCTAACTCTCATACACACACACACACAAACAAAAGACCAGACCTACTGGTCTGACAGGGACCAGAGAAACCCCGAGAGTATGGCCCTCGGACTCCCTTACAGCACAGTAGTGAAGTCACTCCTGAGGTTCGCCCTTCAGCCAAACATTAGACAGGCCCATAAAACAAAATGAGACTAAATGGGCACACCAGCCCAGGGGCAAGGACGAGAAGGCAGGAGGGGACAGGAAGGCTGGTGACAGGGAATCCAAGATTGCGAAGGGGAGAGTGTTGACATATCGTGGGGTTGGCAACCAATGTCACAAAACGGTATGTGTATTAATTGCTTACTGAGAAACTAATTTGCTCTGTAAACCTTCGTCTAAAGCACAATTAAAAAAAAAAAGAATCGAATTTCAGTACATTACTGTGCTCACGAGGAACCTGTACATAGACCAAGAGTCAGTTGTTCAAACACAGCAAGGGGATAGTGCACGGTTTAAAATCCAGAAAGGTGTCTGTCAGGGTTGTAACCTTTCACCATCCCTATTCAACCTGTGTGCTGAGCAAATAATCCGAGAAGCTGGACTCTACGAAGGAGACTGAGGCATCAGGACTGGAGGAAGACTCATTAACAACCTGTGATACGCAGATGACACAGCCTTGCTTGCTGAAAGTGAAGAGGACGTGAAGCACTTACTGATGAAGACCACAGACTATAGCCTTCTTTATGGATTACACCTCCTTGTAAAGGGGACAAAAACGCTCACAACTGGATCAGTAAGCAACATCGTGATAAATGGAGAAACAACTGAAGTTGTCCAAGATTTCATTTTGCTTGGATTCACGATCTCTCCACATCCTTGCCAGCGCTTGTCATTTTCTGTTATTTTATTTTTTATAAGATCTGTCCTAGTGGGTTGCAGTCCCTGGGTGGCACAGTGAAGTGCTGGACTACTAACCGAAAGGGTGGCAGTCTGAACCCACCCAGAGGCCTTGGAAGAAAGACCTGGGGATCTGCTTCTGAAAGGTCAGACTTCAAACGCCTGTGGAGCAGTTCTGCTCTACACCTGTGGGGTCGCTGTGACTTGGAATCCACTCCACCTCAACTAACAACAAAAAGTGGGTGCCAAGACCCTTAACACAACCGCGGGTCCCATTTCTCAGAGCACAGGTGTGTGGCAAACGGGTATGTGAGACCCTGGTGGAAGGTGGGTGGGCTGAACCTTGGGGCCCAAAGGTGCAAAGCCAAGCAGCAGACGGCAGGCGCGGGTGGCTCTGGGCCTCAGGGGGACCCTGGGCCTGTACCCCTGGAGCAGCCAGGCTGGGCCCGAGTGGGTTTGCGGCCGCCCCGGCCCACGCTCCATGAGGCACCGTGGAAGCCCAGACCTGCCAGGCAGGGGACACCCGCTGCGGCTGGGCCTGGAGGAGCTGGCTTCTCCCCAGACCTGCGAGGGCAAACCCCCTCCTCTCTGGGGTGCGTGCGGCGCCACCCCCACCCACACAGGTGTTTTCCAGCTGGGCAGGAAGCAAGGACAGAGACACAAAAGTGCCGGAGAACCCCGGAATTCCAGGCATTGCTGTCATAGTTGGGGCTACGCCACTGCTAACCGAGCTGCTGCCCGCACCGCTTTCTTACCGGAAGGGAGAGAATGTGGACTCAGGGATGCTTCTGGAAGTTGGCTGACGTGTGTGCATCAAGGGAGAGGAATGTGAAAAATGTGCCTGGCTAGTGGAGGCCAACGGGAAGGGCTGACTTTCCCGCCAAAGCTGTCAGCAGGGGCTGGGAGCCCCTGAGGGACCCCCCCTTGTGAGCCCTGGCACCTCATTTAAAAGGGCTGACGTCTGAGCCGGTGAAAAGGAAATGGTGGTTCTGTGTCCAGTGAAGCCCGGCTCCCAGGGTTCGGCTGGCTGCAGCACTGGCCTTCCAGAACGTTCTCAGGAGTGGCCAGAAGGGTATGGCTGGACTCAAGGGGGGTGAGTGTGGGGGGGTCCCATGGTTTTTTTTTTAAAGTTTTTACTCTTGCAGGGATCCAAGGTCTGAGAGTTAGATTATTATTGTTGGATGCTATCGGCGACCCTACAGGAAATTGCAGAACTGCTCCATAGAGTTTCCAAGGCTGTAATCCTTTGTGGAAGTAGATAGCCAGGCCTTTCTTCCTCAGGGCTGCTGGGTAGGTCTGAACAGCCAACCTTTCGGCTAGGCTAGTAATTGAGTGCAAACCATTTGTGCACCCAGGCACCTTCCTGAGGAGTTCACCAAAAACCCAAACCTGTTGTCATTGAGTCCATTCCAACTCATAGAACTCAGTATACAACTGCCCCATATGGTTTCCACGGCCGTAATCTGTTTTAATCACAATTTTTTTCTTTTTTTTATTGTACTTTAGATGAAGGTTTACAGAACAAACTAGTTTCTCATCAAACAGTTAATACACACATTGTTCTATGACATTGGTAACAACCCCACAACATGTCGACACTCTTCCTTCTCAATGCTGGGTTCCCTATTACCAGCTTTCCTGTCCCCTCCTGCCTTCTTGTCCTTGCCCCTGGGCTGCTGGTGTGCCCCTTTAGTCTTGTTTTGTTCCATGGGTCTGTTCAATCTTTCGCTGAAGGGTGAACCTCAGGAGTAATGTCATTACTGAGCTGAAAGGGTGTTGGGGGCCGTACTCTCAGGGTTTCTCCAGTCTCTGTCAGGTCAGCAGGTTTGGTCTTTCTTTTTCTACATTTTTCTCCAGCTGTCTGGGACCCTCTGTTGTGATCCCTGTCAGAGCAGTCAGTGGTGGTAGCCGGGCACCGTCTCGTTGTACAGGACCCAGTCTGGTGGAGGCTGTGCTAGATGTGGTCCATTAGTCTTTTGGGCTCATTGTTCCCTTGTGTCTTTGGTTTTCTTTATTATCCCTCGTTCCTGAAGGGGTGAGACCCCTGGAGTATTTTAGATGGCCACTCACAGGCTTTTAAGACCCCAGACGCTATTCACCAAAGTAGAGAATGTTTTCTTTATAAACTATGTTATGCCAATTGAGCTAGATGTTTCCAGAGACCATGGTCCCCTCAGCCCTCAGCCCAGTAGTTTGGTCCTTCAGGGAGTTTGGATGTGTCTATGGAGCTTCCATGACCTTGACCAAGGCTATAATCTTTACAGAAGCAGATTGCCAGGTCTTTTCTCCCTCAGAGCAGCTGGTAAATTCGAACTACTGACCTTTCAGCTAGCAGCCAAGTGCTTAACCACTGCACCACCAAGGCTCCTTGGTCCTGTGTTTCTGCTTCCGTGCCCCCAGGGTCCATTGGGCACCAGCAGCAATGTGGCTAAGCCGGCTGGTCCCGCAGGAAGGCCGTAGCTCCGTGTCTCTTCTCCCGGGTGCGGCTGCCATAACCTAACCCTGTAACCTAACCCCTAAGTTCATCAACACGGAGGTGGGGGCACCGTCATGGGAACACACTGCATTTAGGGGTCAGGTTCCCCCACAAATCTGCTGCCTGGCCTCCCTGCGTCTCAGAGAGATGTCATTCTCAAAACAGCGCCTGCTGCCAGGCCTGGGATGAGGCGGCCGGGCTGAGCCCTAACCCTGAACTACAGTCATGAGACCGAAAACACAGCAGGGTTCCCCCCCACGCTGCTGACATGGGCCAGATCCTTCTCTGGTGTGGAGCAGCATCCTTGGTCGCTACTTGCTTGATGCCAGTACCAGGCTCCCAAGTCATTACAACCACAAATGTCCCCAAACATCACCCAGTGTCCCCTGGGAGGCAGAATCACCCTGAGTGAGAACCCTGGGTTGGGGGATTCCACTGACCCCCCCGGACACTCTGCATCCCACAATTATCTGACCTCCTGACGTCCTAGAACGCTGCCCGCATTTAAATCCCCACACTGAGTCGGGAGGAGAGAGAAGGGAGGTCACAGGAGCTGGAGAGTCACTGGGCTTACACTGTCTGACCATCGGGAATTTACTCTGTATATTGTGGGCTAGAATGAACTCAATCTTTGGCCAAATAATTAACACATAGCGTTTCTCAAACTCAGCACTACTGACATTTGGGGCTGGATCATCTTCCGTGGTGGGGGCCACTGTCCTAGGGGAGGCATGTCATCATTCGGATCCTCAGTATTCTAATCTGTGAAACGGGGTTTGCACCGACACCCCCCAGGCTTTTTGTGAGGCCTGAACGAGCTCAGGCCTGTGGCAGCACCTAAGGGCACACACGAGCCCAGCCCACCTGCTGTGAGTGACCCCAACTCATGGGGACCCCAAGTGTGTCAGAGCAGAACTACGTTCCATAGGGTTTCAGTAGCCAATTCCTTGGAGGTGGATCAGCAGACCCTTCTTCAGAAGCACCTGTGGGTGGATTCGAATTGCCAACCTTTTTGTCCGTAGCATACTGCTTAACCATTTGCATCACCCAAGGGCCACCCATCTCACCAAATGGAACCTGTGATTAATTTACCTAAGAGCTAAGTTGGAGACCGAATGATAGAATTTTGCAAGACCAACGACTTCTTCGTTGCAAATACCTTCTTTTATCAACATAAACGGCGACTATACACATGGACCTCACCAGATGGAACACACAGAAATCAAACTGACTACATCTGTGGAAAGAGAAGATGGAAAAGCTCAACATCATCAGTCAGAACAAGGCCAGGGGCCGACTGTGGAACAGACCATCAATTGCTCATATGCAAGTTCAAGCTGAAACTGAAGACAATCAGAGCAAGTCCACGAGAGCCAAAATACGACCTTGAGTATATCCCACCTGAATTTAGAGACCACCTCAAGAATAGATTTGACACATTGAACAGTAGTGACTGAAGACTGGACGAGTTGTGGAATGACATCAAGGACATCATCCATGAAGAAAGCAAGAGGTCACTGAAAAGACAGAAAAGACCAAGATGTATGTCAGAGGAGACTCTGAAACTTGCTCTTGAGTGTTGAGCAGCTAAAGCAAAAGGAAGAAATGATGAAGCAAAAGAACTGAACAGAAGATTTCAAAGGGCGGCTCAAGAAGACAAAGTAAAGTATTATAATGACATGTGCAAAGAGCTGGAGATGGAAAACCAAAAGGGAAGAGAAGAACACGCTCAGCGTTTCTCAAGCTGAAAGAACTGAGAAAAAATTCAAGCCTCGAGTTGCAATAGTGAAGGATTCCATGGGGAAAATATTAAATGATGCAGGAAGCATCAAAAGAAGGTGGAAGGAATACAGAGTCATTACACCAAAAAGAATTAGTCGATGTTCAACCATTTCAAGAGGTGGCATATGATCAGGAACTGATGGTACTGAGGGGAGAAGTCCAAGCTACCTTGAAGGCATTAGCAAAAAACAAGGCTCCAGGAATTGATGGGATATCAACTGAGATGTTTCAACAAACAGATGCAGCGCTGGAAGTGCTCACTCGTCTATGCCAAAAAATATGGAAGACAGCTTCCTGGCCAACCAACTGGAAAAGATCCATATTTATGCCTATTCCCAAGAAAGATGATCCAACTAAATGTGGAAATTATAGAACAATATCATTAACATCACACCCAAGCAAAATTTTGGTGAAGATCGTTCAAAAACACTTGAAGCAGTATATCGACAGGGAACAGCCAGAAATTCTGGCCAGTTTCAGAAGAGGACGTGGAACCAGGGATATCATTGGTGATGTCAGATGGATCCTGGCTGAAAGTAGAGAATACCAGAAGGATGTTTACCTGTGTTTTATTGACTATGCAAAGGCATTTGACTGTGTGGATCATAACAAATTATGGATAACACTACAAAGAATGGGAATTCCAGAACACTTAATTGTGCTCATGAGGAACCGTTACATAGATCAAGAGGCAGTTGTTCGGACAGAACAAGGGGATACTGACTGGTTTAAAGTCAGGAAGGGTGTGCGCCAGGGTTGTATTCTTTCACCATATTCAATCTGTATGCTGAGTAAATAATCCGAGAAGCTGGACTATATGAAGAAGAACGGGGCATCAGGGTTGGAGGAAGACTCATTAACAACCTGTGATATGCAGATGACACAACCTGCTTGCTGAAGGTGAAGAGGACTTGAAGCACTTACTAATGAAGATCAAAGACCACAGCCTTCAGTATGGATTACACCTCAACACAAAGAAAACAAAAATCCTCACAACTGGACCAATGAGCAACATCATGATAAATGGTGAAAAGATTGAAGTTGTCAAGGATTTCATTTTACTTGGATCCACAATCAACAGCCATGGAAGCTGCAGTCAAGAAATCAAAAGACACATTGCGTTGGGCAAATCTGCTGCAAAGGACCTCTTCAAAGTGTTGAAGAGCAAAGATGTCACCCTGAAGACTAAGGTGCTCCTGACCCAAGCCATGGTATTTTCAATCACATCATATGCATGTGAAAGCTGGACAATGAATAAGGAAGACTGAAGAAGAGTTGACGCCTTTGAATTGTGGTGTTGGTGAAGAATGTTGAGTATACCATGGACTGCCAAAGAACGAACAAATCTGTCTTGGAAGAAGTGCAGCCAGAATGCTCCTTAGAGGCAAGGATGGCGAGACTGCATCTTACATACTTTGGACGTGTTGTTAGGAGGGATCAGTCCCTGGAGAAGGACATCATGCTTGGCAGAGTACAGGGTCAGTGGAAAAGAGGAAGACCCTCAACGAGGTGGATCAACACAGTGGTGCAACAGTGGGCTCAAGCATAACAATGATTGTGAGGATGGCGCAGGACTGGGCAGTGTTTCATTCTGTTGTACACAGGGTCGCTATGAGTCAGAACCAACTCAAGGGCACCTAACAACAACAACAAGCTGGCTGAAGCTTTGTCCTGTGGCTTCAAGTCTAAATTGGCGTCTCCCCCTGACACAGGGGCCGAATCGCTCTCTGGGGTGGGTCTATCCTGTGCACTGTGAGGTGTTGAGCAGCATCCCTGGCCTCTACCCCCTCGATGCCACAGCACTCATCCCCGATGTGACAACCACAAATGTCCCCAGATATCGCCGGTGTCCCCTGGGGGCAGAGTCACCTCAGGTGGGAACTCCTGGGATAGGGGATTCCACTGACCCCCTAAGACAATCTACGTTCCATAAGCCAGCTTCCTTCTAGCACCTTCTGTGAGCGTCATGCCCCTTGGGACAACCCAGCTCACAGTCGTTACTTCCGCTAGGTGTCAGGCACTGAACTGGGAACACCACACACATGATTTCTGCTCTTTTCCCCATCAGAACTTTTTAATTCCCTTTACGGCCGGTTTTATAGCCTGAATACCAGAAGCATTCCGGGTGAGCTTCTTTGGATAGGCCAAGCTGTTCCCTGGCGCTTCCTGCAGCCCGGGCCGAGTCTCCCCAAGGCTCGGAAAGTCGGCATCAACGAATTTCAGCTTGGGTTCTGGCTCGGAGAGCCCTGCTGGCTTCCAGACAGTTGCACAATGAGGCGCTGCTCCTGTCCAGCTTCCTCCAAGCAGACGGTGCTGGTGGCCTTTGGTGGCGCGGCATGCCGGCGAGAGTCAGCCCCTCAGAAAGTGGCCTTGGAGAGGCGTGGGGTGGGGGGGGGGAGCTGGCCGCAGGAGCCGGCACCCTTGGGCTGCACAGCTGAGCTCATGGTTTCTGGAAGCACGTTGGGAGGGGACAGGAGCGGAGGCAGGCAGCCGCGCCCGCCGTTGTCTTGGGAGAGGACACTGAAAGCCTGCCTCTGGCTTCCCCGTTCTGGGAGCAGGAGCTTTGTAACCTGCTGAGCTTCTCAATGTTCTGAACTCTTTGTTTCCAGGGCCTGGCAATCTGACCCCCATCCTTTGCTGCCATTAAAAAAAAAAAAAAAGGAAAAAAAGAAAGAAAAAACCCAGAGCCAGGTTTTTCAGGATAAACAATGAATGAGCAAAAAGCAAACTCCTTTCCCCGGTGAGGGATGTTGGCTTCCGGTACATGGTGTTCAGAAAGAAGAGGAGACAGGGTGTTTTGTTGAAAGAGAAAAAATTACAAAACCCAAACAAAATGCAATGGTAGCTTGGGGGGAAAGAAAGCTCCAAGGTACCTTCAAGAGCAAGGCACCCTCGTCACGGGGCCATTTGCACAACAGCCAGTCAAGGGAAGCCCCTAGGACAGGAGTTCTCAACCAGGGCGAAGTCTGCCCCCAGGAGGCACTGGGTGACGTCTGGATCACTTGGCTGCGACAACTGGGAGGTACTGGGTGCTGGCATCCAGCTCAGCACCCTACAGTGCACAGGATGGCCCCGCCTCAGAGAACAATCCAGCCCCCACGTCAGCAGTGCCTAGGGGGAGAGACCCTGCATTCATTACTTGGGAAAAAAACTGGGCTTGATCCCTGCTCACATCGTAAACCAAAACCAAAAGCCTCTGCCGTGGAGTCGATGGCAAGTCACGGAGGCCCCGTGTGTTACAGAGAACAACTGCACCACAGGGTTTTCTTGGCTGTAATCTTTTAATCTTTATGGAGGCAGTTGCCAAACTTCTCTTCTGCAGTGCTGCTGGGTGGGTTAGTGGTCCGGGGCAAACTGTTTTAATAAGCTCCCAGTGGGTTAACTGGTATAGACCAGAGTCCCCCTCCAACTCCTGTGATTCTGTCCTCTCTCCGCCCCACTCAGTGTGTGGATTTAAATGTGAGCAGCATCATAGGACGTCAGGAGGTCAGATGGTTATGGGACACAGAGTCTCCTGGGGGTCAGTGGAATCCCCTAACCCAGGGGTTCTCACTCGGGGTGTCTCTGCCCTCAGGGGACACTGGCCGATGCATTTGTGAGTGTCATAACTGGCGGGGGGAGGCAAGGGATGCTACTCAACACCCTACAGTGCACAGGATGCCCCACCCCACAGAAGGAACCAGCCCTCGCGTCAGCAGTGCGTGTGGTGGGAAAGCGCTCACGGTGGATATTACTGTGAGGAAGCAGAGACCTCAGCCACACCACGCCCCCTCAGGCTCTGGTATTCCTGACGGAAGACCTGAGAACAAACCTACCAACAGCCACCAGCTCTGCGCTGGCCGCTAGTCCACTGTGAGGGACCGTCCGAATGCTGGGCCAGAGGCTCCCAGGGGCAAACCTTACCCCTTGAGCGGACGCTCAGGTATCACCACACCCCAGCCCTCACACCAGGCCGCCTCCTCGCTCCCAGCATGGGGTCTCCCTGGGTGCCCCAGGGCAACCTCCCTGCCCTTAACGTGGGGTTTCCCTGTGCGCCCCTAGGCAGCCTCCCCGCTCCCAGCATGGGGCCTCCCTGTACACCTCTGGGCAGCCTCCCCGCTCCCAGCATGGGGTCTCCCTGTGTGCCCCAGGGCAACCTCCCTGCCCTTAACGTGGGGTTTCCCTGTGCGCCCCTAGGCAGCCTCCCCGCTCCCAGCATGGGGCCTCCCTGTACACCTCTGGGCAGCCTCCCCGCTCCCAGCATGGGGTCTCCCTGTGTGCCCCAGGGCAACCTCCCTGCCCTTAACGTGGGGTTTCCCTGTGCACCCCTAGGCAGCCTCCCTGCTCCCAGCACGGGGCCTCCCTGTGTGCCCCTGGGCAGCCTCCCCACTTCCTGTGCACCCCCTCTGCTGCTCCTCCAGGGTTATGGCCATCCTGGCACGTGAGGGGCCTCCGTGCCGGCTTTGCCTGTTGGTGACTCCGTGACCTTTTGATGGGGCTGCGGGTCAATCCCATTCTAGAAAGGTCTGTGCTGTGCAGACATTTCAAAAGAGAAAGCACAGCCCTCCCGGCTGGAAGACAGAATCTTGTGACTGTCACCGTCAGCCCCTCCCTTTGTGCCAACGGGGAGTGGGCTCCCAGCTCTATATTTAGACGGGGCCGGAGAAAACTGATGAGTAAGGTGCCCACATGGATGCAAAAATAGAGCAGGGGGCGTTCGCCTGGCCTGGGGCTCCGAGAGAGAGGGCCAGCGTGCTCAGTGGGGACAATGCGACCGCCGGATGACGAGGGGTGACTGTGGTCCGTCGCCGCGGTTATGGAGCAGCATGAAAGGCTGCTGTCTGTTCCTGGGCTGGCGGGGGTGGCGTGCGCTCTCCCGGAGAGCTGACTGTACAGTCATGTGAGTGTACTGGCCGGAGCAGGCCCCTCTCTCGGACCGGTGACGCCACCGCACAGGAGGCTCAGGTCACTGCTCTGCTTCCCAGCACCAGGGAAGTGAGGTTACTCTGGCCCCGTGCCTGAGCAAAGGACAGGCTTTGTAACGGTGCTGCTCTGGCCGCAGGGCTGGGGAGAGAGGAGAGGACTGGAGCCAGGCCTTCCCACCTGGGCCTAGACAAACTCCCCACAGCCTGCAGGGTCCCTTCTGAGGACAAACTCCCCACAGCCTGCAGGGTCCCTTCTGAGGACAAACTCCCCACAGCCTGCAGGGTCCCTTCTGAGGACAAGCTCCCCACGGCCTGCAGGGTCCCTTCTGAGGACAAGCTCCCCACAGTCTGCAGGGTCCCTTCTGAGAAGCCCCTGACCCACCAACCATGTCTTGGCATGTCCATAGCTTACTGGACACTCCTTGGGGACTATATGAGCTTCTTGCTGCTGCTGTGACAAATTACTATAAACTTGGTTGCTTACAATGACATCAAGGTGCTGGCCAATGCTCTGGTGTGCATATTTTCACCACAATTTTTGTTTTTTTAATTGTGCTTTAGGTGAAAGTTTATAGCTCAAGTTAATTTCTCATACAAAAATTTATACACATATTGTCATGTGACACTAGTTGTAATCCCTATAATGTGACAGCACACTCCCCCTTTCCACCCTGGGTTTCCTCTGTTCGTCTAACCTTCATGCCTTCTCATCCTGCCTCCAGACAGGAGCTGCCCATTTGGTCTCCTGTACCTGCTTGAACTAAGAAGCACACCCTTCACGAGTATTATTTTATGTTTTATAGTCCAGTCTAATCTTTGAACAGTGGGTTTTGGGAGTGGTTTTAGTTCTGGCTTAACACAGCATCCAGGGGCCATGTCTTCAGGGCTTCCTCCAGTCTGAGACCACTGAGTCTGGTCTTTTATGTGAATTTGAGCTCTGCACCCCACTTTTCTCCTGCTCAGTCAGGGACTCTCTGTTATATTCCCCGTCAGGGCAGTCATTGGTGGTAGCCGACACCATCCAGTTCTTCTGGTCTCAGGCTGATGGAGTCTCCGGTTTATGTGGCCTCTTCTGTCTCTTGGGCTCATATTGTCCTTGTGTCTTTGGTGTTCTTCATTCTCCTTTGCTCCAAGTGGGTTGGGACCAATTGATGCATCTTAGATGGCTGGTCGCTAGCGTTTAATACCCCAGACACCAGTCCCCAAAATTTCATCACAATTTTTTAAAAAAATGACAAAAATATATTATTTCACAGTTGTGGAGGTAAAAAGTCTGACACAGGTCTCACTGGGCTAAAATCAAGGCGTGGGCAGGGCTGGTTCCTTCCGGAGGCCCCAGGGAGAATGTCTCCTGCCTTTTTCAGCTTCTAGAGGCCTTGTGTTCCTCAGCCTGTGGCCTCTTCCTGCAGCTTCAGAGCCAGGAATAACCAGTTGACCCTTTCTCCAGGGCCATTTTTGATTGTCATGATTGGAGCGGGTGCTACTGGCATCTAGCAGGTGGAGGCCAGGGATGCTGCTCAGCACCGTACAGTGCACAGGATGGCCCCCGCCAGAGAAGGATCTGCCCCCTGTGTCAGCGGTGCCAAGGGGAGAGACCCTGGTTTAAAGAATGTCCTAGCCTAGGAGTGTTCCTGTGAAATGTCACTTTGTGTCGGTCCCACCTGGGCCAGGTGAGAAGCCTGGGCAGGCCGAGGCCGCCGTAGCAGCTTCTGGAACCTGCTTCCAGCAGATGTGGTGAATCCTTAGTGTCAAAGGCAGGTCGAGATTCATGGACCTGTGGGTGTTGCCAGGTACAGACACGAGGGCTTGGGGTCCAATGTCAAGCTGCCCGGCACGGTGTCAAACATCTGCCCTGAACGCCTACCTGGCCAACGGTCTGGCTCGAAGCTCGACTCTCAAACATGCCAAAGGGGCAAAGAAGGAAGTCTTCCCAGGACCTTTCAGTACAGATGTAAGCTCTGGTATGTGGCAGCCACGGGGCCGAGTCGGAGGAGGAAGCAGAGGGGCAGGGAGGGCTCTGCCGGGCTGTGATCCAGTGTCACCGGTCCACGTTCTCATCTGCAGACTCGACTGTGGAAGGGCTCGCGTTTCAACTGGGATGCTGAGCTTGGCGTCTTTTTTTTTTTAATTGTGGTGAAATATACACAAGAAAACAAACGCCGTCTCAACAGTTTCTCCTCGTGCGATTCAGCGACGTTGAGCACATGCCTCAGGCACGGCGGCCATTCTCTTTTTTTTAATTTTTATTGTGCTTTAAGTGAAAGTTCACAAATCGAGTCAGTCTCTCATACAAAACCTTATACACATCCTCCTATTATACACTCCTAGTTGCTCTCCCCCTAATGAGAAAGCACACTCCTCCTCTCCACCCTGCATTCCCCGTGTCCATTCAGCCAGCTGCTGTCCCCCTCTGCCCTCTCTTCTCCCCTCCAGACAGGAGCTGCCCACGTAGTCTCATGTGTCTACTTGATCCAAGAAGCTCACTCCTCACCCGCATCATTTCCTATCCCATAGTCCAGTCTAATCCCTGTCTGAAGAGTTGGCTTCGGGAATGGTTCCTGTCTTGGGCCAACAGAAGGTCTGGGGACCATGACCTCCAGGGTCCTCCTAGTCTCAATCAGACCATTAAGTCTGGTCTTTTTACGAGAATTTGAGGTCTACATCCCACTGCTCTCCTGCTCCCTCAGGGCTTCTCTGTTCTGTTCCCTGTCATCAAGTGCAACCATTCTCAACACCCTTTTTCCCATTCATTCCACCACCACTGACATAAGCTCGATGGCCCCTAAGCAACAATCCCCCCTTCCCCTTCCCTCCCAACCCTGGTAACCACTACCAATCTTTGGTTTCTATACATCTGCATCTTTAAGGAGCCCTGGTGGCACCATGGTTAAGCGCTCGGCTGTTTACTGGAAGGTTGGCAGTTTGAACCCACTCCGGGGCTCCATAGGACAAAGACCTAGCAATCTGCTTTCGTAAAGATTACGGCCAAATTCTACTCCGTCATATGGCGTTGTTGTGAATTGCAGTCAACTCGATGGCACCTAACAATAAATAAGTGAGGTCGCACAGTGTTTGCCCTTTTGTGACTGACTTATTTCGCTCCGCATAATGTTTTCAATGTTCCTTCACACTGTGGCACACACCAGGACTTCCTTTCTCCTTAGGACTGACTAATATCCCATTGCATGGGTGGACCACATTGTGCTTATCCACTCATCTCGAGATGGGCTTTCGGTTGCTTCCACCTTTCGGCTCTCAGGAAAAGCGCTGCAGTGAACACCAGTATACAGGCTTCTCTTTGCACTCCTGACTTCACTTCTTTTCGGTGTATGCCTAGGATTGGGATTGCTGGGCCATATGAATTATGGTGTCGGTAAAGAATATTGAGTATACCATGAACTGCCAGAAGAACAAACAAGTGCGTCTTGGAAGAAGTACAGGCAGAATGCTCCTTAGAAGCAAGAATGACAAGATTACATCTTACATACTTTGCACATGTTATCAGGAAGGACCAGTCCCTGGAGAAGGACATCATGCTTGGTAAAGTAGAGGGTCAGTGAAAAAGAGGAAGACCGTCAACGAGATGGATTGACACAGTGGCTGCAAAAATGGGCTTAAACAGAACAACAATTGTGAGGCTGGCACAGGACATGGAGTGTTTTGTTCTGTTGTACGTAGGGTCACTAGGAGTCAGAACCGACTCGAAGACACCTAACAACAACAACATAGTAGTTCTATGTTCAACTTTTGAGGAACTGCCAAACAAGCCTGGAGTCTTAGCATCTCTTCTAGAACTTTCCAGAGAGGGACATCCACAGTGCACCAAACGCCAGTGACCTGAGGGAGGGAGGGGTCTCCACTGCAGAGCATCTAGGCCAGACAGGAGCCAGAGGTGGGGGCGGGACCCGCAGCCTGCGGAGGGGGGCAGCACCCACTTTGCACAAACCCCTTGTGATAATGAATTCATCTCAGCTGAAGCAGCTGCTGCCGGAGATGAGGTTTGATGTCCCGCTTGAAACGTCTAACAATGCAACCGAGTATGTGGTTTTGCTCATGCTGACAGTCCCTTTCTCGCTTGTCCAAATTCCATGACGCCTTTTCTTGCTAAAGCAGAAACACTGCCAAGGCCCTGGGCCCCCCTGAGCTCCCCGGGGCTCTCGCTGGAAAGGGGAACTGGGCCGCCTCGGGTGGGGGCTCCCCTGCTCCCAGGCTCCAAGGATTTAGGAAGAAACAGCTTGGGTGGGGAGTGGTACACAGGAAGTGGACAGAAGGTGCCGGAAGGAGCTGTGTAACCCTGTGCAGACATGGGTGCCTGAATCCTCACAGGACTCTGCGGGGCGACCACATGTCCTCGGAGGTCCTCAGAGGGGCAAGGCCAGCTCCTCCGACTTCCGCCCCTGCTTCCAGAGATCCTCCTGGCTGGCGGGAGCAAAGAGGCGGCCCACATCGGGGGTGGCCTCCAGCCTCCAGCCAGTGAACAACGGTCTTAGTCAGGGTTCTCTAGAGAAACAGAACCAGTAGGATGCCTGTCTGTCTGTTACGGCTCTGAGGGGCCCCGCCCAGAGGGGCAGGTGGCGGGCACAGCCAGAGAGATCAGCGGACGCTCACTTTCTGGCCCCACCGCCGACCAGCCGCGGGGTCACGGCAAGTCTGCTGCTGAGCCTCGAGCTCTCCGCCAGAAAGTACCACGGGCTGCTGTGCTGTTGACTCTGACTCACGGTGGCCCCCGTGTGTCACAACTGCCCTCCACAGGGTTTTCAGTGGATGATTTTTTGGAAGCAGATTGCCAGGCCTTTCTTTTGAGGTGCCTCTGGGTGGACTTAAACCTCCAACCTTTCAGTTAGCAGCCGGGTGCATTCACCGTTTGCATCAGCCAGAAACTGTAAAATGGGGATCATAAAATGTATTCCCCAAAGCCCAGATCCTGGCCCTACTGCCAACCAGCCACAGAGCTCTGCTGAGTCTTTCTGCTTCAGAGCCTCAGTTTGCCCACCCATGAAATGGGGGCACTGACATCTGCTGCCCAGGACCCATGTGAGAAGTCAATGAGGCGTTGCAGCTGCCTGGCCCCCAGCAGACACTTGCTGAATGCCAGGTGGGTATGCCGGGAAACGTAGGCGGCTGCCTCCCTGGGAGCAGGGCCAGAGGGGCTTAGCACCTGCTGCTGTCACCGGCTGGAGTGCTCTGTCATGCCTGCCGGGAGGTGCTGCAACATCAGTGACCTAATCCTCGCAGCACGCAGCCACACGTCCAAGGCCACATGCCCGCCACCGGGCTGGCCCAGCAGCTCGGCTCCACCTGCTGCCCGGGTGAGGGGCCAGAAGATTCTGCGCCATTGCCTGGGCACGTGTGTCCTGAAGACCCGCTTGGCCCCCAGGTCCTCACATGCTGGCTGTGTGTCTGTCCCCAGGCACCTGAGCCCTGGCCCCTGTCAGTGAAAGGGTCCATCCTGTCCATGGAGAGTGTGAGGGGATCTACATGAGATGCTGCGGGCACAGAGCCTGGCGCTGATGACCACTCGGCAAAAGGTCACATTTTAAATCACTGTGAGCTCTGCTGTCACCGTCAGCATCATGGTCAGGTGAGCGGTAACCACGTGGTGTGGGGGCTGCAGGAGGCACTCACCTGGTGCAGAATTCAGGGGTGAGGAGGGCAAGGCTGGCAAGGGAATGGCCTCAGGCAGAGGATTTAAGGGTCAGGCGAGTGAGGCACTTACCTACTGTACACACTTTAAGAGGGCTCCAAAATCTCACCTATGGCAATAAATCATACTTTAACACAATCTTTAAAAAAGAAAAAAATGAATGCAAAAAATGTACCCAAAAAACAAACCAAACCCATTCCCATCAAGTCGATTCGGACCCATAGCGACTCTGTAGGACAGAATAGAACTGCCCCATAGAGTTTCCAAAGAGCGCCTGGTGGATTCGAACTGCTGACGTTTTGGTTAGCAGCTGCAGCACTTAACCACTACGCTGCCAGAGTTTCCAAAAAATCTACAGTGAACAAAATAGCAAACTTTTAATCAAAGCCAGTGTCTGACTGGGCCAGCATTAGGGTGCCACGACCCCCCTCCTCTTTATTTTAAATTTTCATGTTTTCTTTACTGTGGATTTTTTTTTTATTCATTCTGATATAAAAAAGTTCTTTGTTTTTTTTTTTTGCATTAAAATGCGACTTTACCATTATGACCGAGTTTTAGGCGGCCCCCTTAAGTTCTGCACCCCAGGCGGTGCCCCGCTCGCCTCCCCTTTAAACTAGCCCAGCCCTGCTGGATCCTGTCTTTGTTTGAAATGCGGGTATTTGTCTAGGATGGACGATTCTGCACTTGTTGTGACTTTTAAAAAATATCGCCTCATAATGTTACTTGTCTTGATGACTCAGTTTTTCTTTGTCGTTGTTGTTGTTCGGTGCCGTCCAGTCGGTTCTGGCTCATAGCGACCCCATGTGCCACAGAGCAAAACCCTGCCCGGTCCTGCGCCTTCCTCACAATCGTTGTTATGCTTGAGCCCATTGTTGCAGCCGCTGTGTCAGTCCATCTTGTTGAGGATTTTCCCTTTTTGCTGACCCTCTACTTTAGTTTTTTTTTTTCTTAGTGCCCTCAAATTATTAAGAGGCAAAGTTGGGGTCCAGAGGAAACCAGAGCCCCCCTACCCCAAATCCAGCCCCCTCTCCACCTTAGCCCCTGGCCCTGCAGGGAAGTGCTGCCTGAGCACCCAAACAAAGGGGCCTGAGATGCTCTCAGGAGAGAAGAACCCCATTCAAACAACATCATTGCTGGAAGTCCTCAGCTAAGAACACCTCCCGATTCCTCTTTCCTTCCTAAATCGATCATGGAATACATGAAAACGAAACAACCCACGCTCAAACAACCAACGGGTCAAAGAAGAAATCACTAGGGAAACAGGGAATAGAGAGATGGATGGAAAATGAAAACACAAGATACCAAAGCAGAAGAGGTGCAGCTAAAGCAGGGCTTAGGGGGGGATTTATAGCTGTGAACGGCTGTGTTAGACAAGAAGAAAGCCCTCAGACCGACAAACTAACTCCACAACTTGGGGAACCAGAAAAAGAAAGCAAACTAAACCCAAAGCCAGCGAAGGAAGGAAGCCATAGAGATGAGAGTGCAGGTAAACAAAATAAAAAAAAAATCAACAAAACCGAAAGTCGGGTCTTTGAAAAGATTAACAAAACTGACAAACCTTTAACTAGGCTGAGGAGGAAAAAAAAAAAAAGAGAGAAGACGCAAATAACCCAAATCAGAAATGGAAGTGGGGCCACTGCTACCGACTTTACAGAAATGAAAAGGATTACGAGAGAACGCTATGAGCAATTGTGTGCTGACAGGTTAGGCAATCTACATGAAACAGACAAATTCCTAGAAACACAAATATCAGCAGCTCAGTCATGGTTTCTGATTCAATACACCGTGGACTGCCGGAAGAACCAACTAACCAGTCTTAGAAGAAACAACCAGGATGCTCCTTAGAACTGAGGATGGAGAGACGTCGTCTTGCTTACCTTGAACACGTCATCAGGAAAACGAGCCACTAGAAAAGGACATCATGTTTGGTAAAGTAGAAAACCAAATCCGCCACCATCGGTTGAGTCAGCGCCGACTCATGGCAACGCCGTGTGTTACAGGGTAGAACTGAGCACTACAGGGTTTTCTTGGCTGTAATCTTAGCGGAAGCAGATCGCTAGGACTTTTCTCCTGTGGCATTGCTGAGCGAGTTCAAACCTCCAGCCTTTCGGTTAATGGTCAAGTGCAAATCATTTGTGGCGCTCAGGTACCTCAGTAAAGCAGAGGATCAGGGAAAACTAGGGAAACCCTCAATGAGATGGGTTGGCATAATCGCCACAGCAACGGACTCAAACATGCCAACAGCCAGGGCGACGGTGCAGGACCACAGCGTTTTGTTTAGTTATACACCAGGTGACCACGATTCAGAGCCGACTTGACAGCACCTAACAACACCACTCTCCAGTTTTGATTCCCAGCCAAGGCACCCCGTGCACAGCCACCAGCCGTCTGTCAGTGGAGGCTTGTGATACTGAACAAGTTTCAGCTGAGGTTCCGGACTAACACAGACTAGGAAGAAAGGCCTGGCAATCTGCTCCCAAAAATCAGCCAGTGAAAACCCTGTGGATCCCAACGGTCTGATCCACAACCAGTCATGGGATGGGCAAGACTGGGCAGCATTTCGGTCCACTGTGCATGGGGTCACCGTGAGTCGGCGGCCAGCTCGACAGGCTGACAACTCCTATGTTTGGCATCGTGTGTTTTTATGTCGACTTTCATATCACTTAATCTCCGAGACACTCCTGGGCAGCAGAGAATATTATTTCCAACACAGAGAGCTGAAAGGGTTCCGCCCGAGCCTGGGTCTGGGATTTGAACTCAGGTTTCCTGGCCCAGAGCCCGGAGCTCCTTTCGCAATGACATAAACTCCCAGGGTGTCATGCCCGCAAAACGCTGGGACTTGTTTCTTTTTCTAAAAAAACAAGAGATTCCAAGCTCATGAAGTCAGACATCAGCAACATACCTTTTTCGGTTTTCCTGGGAAGCACCACTTTACAAACCTGTTTGAGAAAGAAGAGAGAGAGAGAAAAGAATGGTTAAATATTTTTCCACTTACGTGGGAGTCAGAGACCTACCCCAGTTTTTCTCAGGGAAATACGTGGCCGTACCCTAGAACACAGCACGCAAATTAGAAACGACTGCGTCGTCCTGAGCAACTCGGGGAGAACCAACTTCACCACCTTACAGCCCATCCACTCAGGAAGACGACTGTATTTCTGTCAGAAAAGGGCCAGCTTTCTTCTAGAATTTGTATTGTTCCACTGCAGTCCCTACCACGCTGAAAGTCCAGTAGTATACCAGCCGATCCCAGCACGAGAAAAACAAAAACATTCAGGAATGCAGTCGGAGAATGAAATACACTTTGTGTTTTTCCATCTCGGGTTGCCCACGTGCCAGGGCAGGAGAAGCGGAGCAGAATGGCTGCTTGGGGGCAAACTAATTAACCCCGGATGGAAGAAGTGACAGGTATATGGGGACAGGAAGTAGAGGGACGGATGCTGGCTGCCCAGGGCTGGGAGGTCAACAGACCAGGAAATAAGTCCCTGTGATCGGGACCCTGCGGGTGGGCTGGGCTGGGGCAATTGAGGGCCTCCATTTTCCATGAAATGGAACCCTGTTCTATGTGGAATTCTGCAGAGCCAGGACTAGCACCCCTCTTTTTGCATCCAGTACCTGTGGGTGACCTGGGGGCCCATGGGGGCACTGGATGGCAGCCCACACCCGACTGCTCCCACTGTATCAGCTGACCTGGGGTTGCACCAGCCTGAGGAGGCAACCCCTTTCCTAACTCCCACAAAGCCGTGTGCTATGGATTGAATTGTGTCTCCCCAAAAGTTATGTCGAAGTCCTGGACCCTGTACTTGTGACTGTGACCCTATTTGAAAATAGGGGTTTTCTTTATGTTAATGAGGTCCCCAGAGGCACCTTGGAAGAAAGGCCTGGCAATCTACTTGTGAAAAATCAGCCACTGAAAACCCCACGAAGCACTGTTCCACTCTGCAACACATGGGGTCGCCATGACTTAATGGCAACTGGCTTGGGTTTTTTGGTGTATGGTGTGAGCTAGGGATCAAATTAAAATTTTTTCTGAATAATTAAGGCAGGTTCTCTTCCCCCACTGACATGCTGACATGGTGGTCGGATGGTCCCTTGGGTTGGGGGTGTCCTGTGCATTGCAGGGTGTTGAGCAGCAGCCCTGGCCTCCACCCACTTGATACCAGTAGCACCCCCTTCACCAGTCATGACATGCCCAAATGTCCCCAGACATTGCCCAGTGTCCCCCAGGGGGCAGACTCGCCCGGGTGAGGACCGCTGGGTTAGCCTTGGGGTCCCTCTGCCCTGGGCCACACTAGGTGGGCTCTCGGTGCATAGGTCCCTGGAGGGTCCTGCATACACAGTGGCCGGTTCTGCGGCTCCTGCTACGGAGCTTCAGACCACACTCTGAGAAGCTGGTAGCCCAGGTCTCCAGGCCTCATTCCACAGTGGGCTTGTCTGGTGAGGTAACAGAAAGCACCGGCCTGGCCCAGCCCGGTCAGACTTCCCGAGCTCACAGAGGCCCAGTCAGCGCTCAAGAGGGGAGGTGTTTCCCTCAGCTCTGATGGGTCCCGTGGTCCCAAAGGTGGCCCAGCCCGTTTTTCCTTTACAAACATTTGCTATTTCCACAAACCAACGGTGTTTTTCCCACCTACACACAGGGTGCGTTCTCTGCAGCCATTCATGTGGCCACAGGCCCCATCACTCAGGCCATTCTTGGGGCCTCAGGCCCTGCAGGTAGGGTTTGAGGCCAGAAGGAAACGTCTTACACTTGACCCAGCTCGGGAAGCCAGGCTCCAGGTTCCAGAGGCTTGTCAGCAGGAAGGAGGTGGCTGGAGGCGGCTTCCTCTCAAGCTAGGGCCTCTCCCCCTCAGCACTGCTGACACCTGGAGCTAGGCACTTGTTTGTTGTGGGGTCTGGGCCTGTGCGCTGCAGGGTGTTGAGCAGCATCCCTGACCTCCACCTACTCTATGCCAGTAGCGCAAGTTATTTATTTGGAGAAAAACATTAAGTTTGATCCCTACCTCACTCCACACACCAGAATAAATTCCCCATGAGGTAGATGGTACAAACCAGAGAGACCCTGGATGCTGCATCTTAGGACTTCAGGAGCTCAGGTGATTATGGGATGCAGAGTCTCTTGGGGGTCAGTGGAAGCCCCTAACCCAGGGGTTCTCACCTGGGGTGATTCTGTCCCCAGGGGACACTGGGCGATGTCTGGGGACAGTTGTGGTTGTCATGACTGGGAAGGTGTTGTTGGCATTGAGTGGGTGGAGGCCAGGGACGCTGCTTAACACACTGCAGTGCACAGGAAGCCCCACCCCAGAGAACGAGCAGGCCCTGTCAGCCGTGCCATAGTCAAGAAACTCTGTTTTAGATGTTAAAAGTGAGTGGAGCTTTCAACTGAACGAAAAGAATGCTTACTGGTCATGAAAAGAATCAAAGAATCAGCTGTAGGGTTGTCTCTGTGCAGCTGTGACGAGTCAGGACCCCGTGTTAGAGGCAACCTCTCCATTCTGACCACAAGCCAAGGGCAGTGGGGGGTCAGCAGCCCCTCTGGGCTCTGATGGAGACCCTGGTCCAGCCCTGCTGGCACCCTTGGGGTCTGCAAGCCTAGGCGTTTGAGCAGGCAGGGATGCTGCTGGGAGCCCAGTTTCCTTCTGAGAAGCAGAAATCAGAGACACAGTATAGCAGTTGACTTGGAGGAGGAGGGGATTACCCTCTGGCTTCCCCGGAAGAGCCTGGAAAACCAGAAGCACTTAGGTTTCTTTTTACTGCCTGCGGCAGCTTCCCGGAGGGGTGGTTTTCTCTCTGGTGTTTCTCAGAGTTAAAAAAAAAAAAAAAAGTAAATGATCTATTTTTAAGTTCTTCCAGGAGAGGCCCGGGAGGAAGGGCATTCATTTATGGCTGAGAGAACTGAGGCCCAGGGAGGCTAAGGGGCTTAGACAAGAGCACAGTAGATGAAGGTGCAGAGAGAGGCCCCACCCCAGCCCTGCCTCAGTTTACCCACTGTTGTAAAGCTGACGGAAACCAGGATTTCTTCCCTGTGGCACTGTTGTCTGGGGCCAGGTTACTCTCTGTGGTGGTGGTGGGGGTCTCTTATGCAGGAGACCCAGGCTCGATTCCCAGCCAATGCACCTCACGCGCAGCCCACCACCTCTGTCAGTGGAGGCTTGCCTGGTGCCGTCATGCTGAACAGGTTTCAGCGGAGCTTCCAGGCTAAGATGGACTAGGAAGAAAGGCCTGGCAATTGACTTCCGAAAATCAGCCATTGAAAACCGCATAGATCACAAAAGCCCGATCAGCAGCGGAACATGGGGATGGCGAAAGACTGGGCAGCGTTTCGTTCCCTTGTGCACAGGTTGCCCTGAGTCAGAGGCCGAGTTGTCTGCAGCTAGCAACAGCAACAGTGGGCAGATAAGGGAAAGACCTAGGGCACGGGGCCAGCCCACATTCTACAGGAAACCGGGCCCAGAAGTTCATGGATGAACTCAGTGCTACTGGGGTAACATATTTACTCATTCGAACGTTTACCGAATCTAGCAGGCAGGGTTAAAGGGGGGAAAAGGATCAAATTCCTGCTCTTAAGAAGCTTTCCGTGCTGTGTGTGTGTGGTAAGTGACAAATAATAAACAGATTCTCTGTAAAAGGCCAGATAGGTAATACTTTCAGTTTTGCAGGCCAAATGGCCTCTGTTGCAATTACTCAATCCTGCCCTTGTAGCGTGAAAGCAAAGGAGCCCTGGTGGCGAAAAGGCTAAGCACTTTTTGGGCTGCTAACCCAAAGGTCGGTGGTTCGAATCCACCCAGCGGCTCCATGGGAGAAAGACCTAGTGATCTGCTCTGCTAGAAATCATAGCCGAGGAAAACCCTCTGGGGCAGTTCTCCTCTGTCACATGGGGTCGCTGTGAGTCAGAATCAACTCCACGACACACAACAACAGTATGAAAGCAGCCATAAACAATGTGTAAACAAATGGGCGTGGCCATGTGCCAATGAAACTCTATTTACAAACACAGGCAGAGGGCCGGATTTGAGCCGCTGGCAGCAGCTTGCAGAACCCTGAGCTACAAAGATGAACAGTCCTTCCGAAGAATGGCAGCTCCTTAAATGTTAAATGTGGAGTTGCCACGTGACCCAGCAATTCCACTCTTAAGTGAGATGTAAGAGAAATCAAATGAAATGACAAATGAAAGCATTTCACCCAAAAGTTTGTACAGGCATGTTCATAGCAGCACTCTTCACAATAGCCGAAAGGTGGAAACAACCCAAGTGTCCATCAACAGATGAACGGATAAATGGTGTGCTCCATCCAGACGGTGGAATATCACTAGGCCGTGAAAGCAACGAAGCTCCAATACGCACTACAACGTGGACGTAATCGAAAACATTATTCTGAGTGAAATGAGCCTGACTCAAAAGGTCACACAGTAGATGGTCCCGCTCCTATAAACATCCAGAAGAGACAAATCTATAGAGATAGAAAGGAGGTTCGTGGCTGCCTGGGGCTGGGGGAGGGAGGGCGGGAGTGACTGCTAACAGGGGCAGGGTTTCTTTTTGGGAGGATGAGAATGTTCTGGAGCTAGACAATGGTGATGGGGAGGGAGAGCAATTGAAGTGGCCGAGAACATGGGAAGGGGAGGAATTGACAACAACCTTCATCTTCAGGGGTCACCTCCACCACTATGAATTCAATTGCATCCCCTGAGATGACATACTGACACCCTAACCCCTGGCACCTGTGGACATGACCCTGTTTGGAAATAAGCTAAGAGTCCTGAGTGGGGCCAACGGTTCGCACTGGACTACTAACCTAAAAGTGGGTGCTTTGAACCCGCTCAGCGGTGCCGTAGAACAAAATCCTGGTGATCTGCTTCCATTGAGATTACAGCCTAGAAAACCCCGTGGAGCTCATGTCTCACGTCCACTCTGTAACAGGGTCACCCTGAATCGGGATCAACTCACCTAGAAAACCCCGTGGAGCTCACGTCTCACGTCCACTCGGTAACAGGGTCACCCTGAGTCGGGATCAACTCACCTAGAAAACCCCGTGGAGCTCACGTCTCACGTCCACTCAGTAACAGAGTCACCCTGAGTCGGGATCAACTCACCTAGAAAACCCCGTGGAGCTCACGTCCACTCTGTAACAGGGTCACCCTGAGTCGGGATCAACTCACCTAGAAAACCCCGTGGAGCTCACGTCTCACGTCCACTCGGTAACAGGGTCACCCTGAGTCGGGATCAACTCACCTAGAAAACCCCGTGGAGCTCACGTCTCACGTCCACTCGGTAACAGGGTCACCCTGAGTTGGGATCAACTCACCTAGAAAACCCCGTGGAGCTCACGTCTCACGTCCACTCTGTAACAGGGTCACCCTGAGTCGGGATCAACTCAGCTAGAAAACCCCGTGGAGCTCACGTCTCACGTCCACTCGGTAACAGGGTCACCCTGAGTCGGGATCAACTCACCTAGAAAACCCCGTGGAGCTCACGTCCACTCTGTAACAGGGTCACCCTGAGTCGGGATCAACTCACCTAGAAAACCCCGTGGAGCTCACGTCCACTCTGTAACAGGGTCACCCTGAGTCGGGATCAACTCACCTAGAAAACCCCGTGGAGCTCACGTCCACTCAGTAACAGGGTCACCCTGAGTCGGGATCAACTCACCTAGAAAACCCCGTGGAGCTCACGTCTCACGTCCACTCGGTAACAGGGTCACCCTGAGTTGGGATCAACTCACCTAGAAAACCCCGTGGAGCTCACGTCTCACGTCCACTCTGTAACAGGGTCACCCTGAGTCGGGATCAACTCACCTAGAAAACCCCGTGGAGCTCACGTCTCACGTCCACTCGGTAACAGGGTCACCCTGAGTCGGGATCAACTCACCTAGAAAACCCCGTGGAGCTCACGTCCACTCTGTAACAGGGTCACCCTGAGTCGGGATCAACTCACCTAGAAAACCCCGTGGAGCTCACGTCCACTCTGTAACAGGGTCACCCTGAGTCGGGATCAACTCACCTAGAAAACCCCGTGGAGCTCACGTCCACTCAGTAACAGGGTCACCCTGAGTCGGGATCAACTCACCTAGAAAACCCCGTGGAGCTCACGTCCACTCTGTAACAGGGTCACCCTGAGTCGGGATCAACTCACCTAGAAAACCCCGTGGAGCTCACGTCCACTCGGTAACAGGGTCACCCTGAGTCAGGATCAACTCACCTAGAAAACCCCCTGGAGCTCACGTCCACTCGGTAACAGGGTCACCCTGAGTCGGGATCAACTCACCTAGAAAACCCCGTGAAGCTCACGTCCACTCGGTAACAGGGTCACCCTGAGTCGGGATCAACTCACCTAGAAAACCCCGTGGAGCTCACGTCCACTCTGTAACAGGGTCACCCTGAGTCGGGATCAACTCAGCTAGAAAACCCCGTGGAGCTCACGTCCACTCTGTAACAGGGTCACCCTGAGTCGGGATCAACTCACCTAGAAAACCCCGTGGAGCTCACGTCCACTCTGTAACAGGGTCACCCTGAGTCGGGATCAACTCACCTAGAAAACCCCGTGGAGCTCACGTCCACTCGGTAACAGGGTCACCCTGAGTCAGGATCAACTCACCTAGAAAACCCCCTGGAGCTCACGTCCACTCGGTAACAGGGTCACCCTGAGTCGGGATCAACTCACCTAGAAAACCCCGTGAAGCTCACGTCCACTCGGTAACAGGGTCACCCTGAGTCGGGATCAACTCACCTAGAAAACCCCGTGGAACTCACGTCCACTCGGTAACAGGGTCACCCTGAGTCGGGATCAACTCACCTAGAAAACCCCGTGGAGCTCACGTCCACTCTGTAACAGGGTCACCCTGAGTCGGGATCAACTCACCTAGAAAACCCCGTGGAGCTCACGTCCACTCTGTAACAGGGTCACCCTGAGTCGGGATCAACTCACCTAGAAAACCCCGTGGAGCTCACGTCCACTCAGTAACAGGGTCACCCTGAGTCGGGATCAACTCACCTAGAAAACCCCGTGGAGCTCACGTCTCACGTCCACTCGGTAACAGGGTCACCCTGAGTCGGGATCAACTCACCTAGAAAACCCCGTGGAGCTCACGTCTCACGTCCACTCGGTAACAGGGTCACCCTGAGTCGGGATCAACTCACCTAGAAAACCCCGTGGAGCTCACGTCTCACGTCCACTCGGTAACAGGGTCACCCTGAGTCGGGATCAACTCACCTAGAAAACCCCGTGGAGCTCACGTCTCACGTCCACTCGGTAACAGGGTCACCCTGAGTCGGGATCAACTCACCTAGAAAACCCCGTGGAGCTCACGTCTCACGTCCACTCTGTAACAGGGTCACCCTGAGTCGGGATCAACTCAGCTAGAAAACCCCGTGGAGCTCACGTCTCACGTCCACTCGGTAACAGGGTCACCCTGAGTCGGGATCAACTCACCTAGAAAACCCCGTGGAGCTCACGTCCACTCTGTAACAGGGTCACCCTGAGTCGGGATCAACTCACCTAGAAAACCCCGTGGAGCTCACGTCCACTCTGTAACAGGGTCACCCTGAGTCGGGATCAACTCACCTAGAAAACCCCGTGGAGCTCACGTCCACTCAGTAACAGGGTCACCCTGAGTCGGGATCAACTCACCTAGAAAACCCCGTGGAGCTCACGTCCACTCTGTAACAGGGTCACCCTGAGTCGGGATCAACTCACCTAGAAAACCCCGTGGAGCTCACGTCCACTCGGTAACAGGGTCACCCTGAGTCAGGATCAACTCACCTAGAAAACCCCCTGGAGCTCACGTCCACTCGGTAACAGGGTCACCCTGAGTCGGGATCAACTCACCTAGAAAACCCCGTGAAGCTCACGTCCACTCGGTAACAGGGTCACCCTGAGTCGGGATCAACTCACCTAGAAAACCCCGTGGAGCTCACGTCCACTCTGTAACAGGGTCACCCTGAGTCGGGATCAACTCAGCTAGAAAACCCCGTGGAGCTCACGTCCACTCTGTAACAGGGTCACCCTGAGTCGGGATCAACTCACCTAGAAAACCCCGTGGAGCTCACGTCCACTCTGTAACAGGGTCACCCTGAGTCGGGATCAACTCACCTAGAAAACCCCGTGGAGCTCACGTCCACTCGGTAACAGGGTCACCCTGAGTCAGGATCAACTCACCTAGAAAACCCCCTGGAGCTCACGTCCACTCGGTAACAGGGTCACCCTGAGTCGGGATCAACTCACCTAGAAAACCCCGTGAAGCTCACGTCCACTCGGTAACAGGGTCACCCTGAGTCGGGATCAACTCACCTAGAAAACCCCGTGGAACTCACGTCCACTCGGTAACAGGGTCACCCTGAGTCGGGATCAACTCACCTAGAAAACCCCGTGGAGCTCACGTCCACTCTGTAACAGGGTCACCCTGAGTCAGGATCAACTCACCTAGAAAACCCCGTGGAGCTCACGTCCACTCGGTAACAGGGTCACCCTGAGTCGGGATCAACTCACCTAGAAAACCCCGTGGAGCTCACGTCCACTCGGTAACAGCGTCACCCTGAGTCGGGATCAACTCACCTAGAAAACCCCGTGGAGCTCACGTCCACTCTGTAACAGGGTCACCCTGAGTCGGGATCAACTCAGCTAGAAAACCCCGTGGAGCTCACGTCCACTCTGTAACAGGGTCACCCTGAGTCGGGATCAACTCACCTAGAAAACCCCGTGGAGCTCACGTCCACTCTGTAACAGGGTCACCCTGAGTCGGGATCAACTCACCTAGAAAACCCCGTGGAGCTCACGTCCACTCGGTAACAGGGTCACCCTGAGTCAGGATCAACTCACCTAGAAAACCCCCTGGAGCTCACGTCCACTCGGTAACAGGGTCACCCTGAGTCGGGATCAACTCACCTAGAAAACCCCGTGAAGCTCACGTCCACTCGGTAACAGGGTCACCCTGAGTCGGGATCAACTCACCTAGAAAACCCCGTGGAGCTCACGTCCACTCTGTAACAGGGTCACCCTGAGTCGGGATCAACTCAGCTAGAAAACCCCGTGGAGCTCACGTCCACTCTGTAACAGGGTCACCCTGAGTCGGGATCAACTCACCTAGAAAACCCCGTGGAGCTCACGTCCACTCTGTAACAGGGTCACCCTGAGTCGGGATCAACTCACCTAGAAAACCCCGTGGAGCTCACGTCCACTCAGTAACAGGGTCACCCTGAGTCGGGATCAACTCACCTAGAAAACCCCGTGGAGCTCACGTCCACTCTGTAACAGGGTCACCCTGAGTCGGGATCAACTCACCTAGAAAACCCCGTGGAACTCACGTCCACTCGGTAACAGGGTCACCCTGAGTCGGGATCAACTCACCTAGAAAACCCCGTGGAGCTCACGTCCACTCGGTAACAGGGTCACCCTGAGTCGGGATCAACTCAACAGCATTTTTTTTTTTGTAAATCAGCTAATATGAGGCCATACTGGAGTAGCAAAAAACAAACAAACAAAACCCAAACCCACTGCTGTCGAGTCAGAACTGACAGAGTAGAACTGCCCCAAAGGGTTTCCAAGGAGTGGCTGGTGGACTTGAACTGCCAACCTTTTGGTCAGCAGCCAAGCTTTTTTTGAGCGCGACCTTTGCTGCTGTTAGGTGCCAGTCAGTTGAGTCCGATTCCTGGTGACGCCATGTGTGCAGAGTAGAACTGCTCCATAGGGTTTTTAAGGCCGTGGCCTTTTGGGAGCTGATCGCCAGGCCTGTTTTCTAAGGCTCCTTTTAGGGGTTCAAACCACCAACTTTTCAGCTAGTAGTCGAGTGTTTAACCATTTGCACTGCCCAAACCCACTGTCGTTAAATTGATTCCTACTCACGGTGACCCCACAGGACAGAGCAGAACTGCCCCATAGGATTTCCAAGGCTATAGTCGACATCCATGCAACAGCAGTCAAGAAACCAAACAACACATTGCATTGGGCAAATCTACCTTGAAAGACCTTTTTAAAGTATTAAAAAGAAAAGATGTCACCTTAAAGATTACGGTGCACCTGACCCAAGCCATGGTGTTTTCAATTGCCTCATATGCATGCGAAAGCTGGACAATGAAGAAGGAAGGCGGGCGAGTTGATTCTTTTGAATTCTGGTTTTGGCGAAGAATATTGACTGTACATACCATGGACTGCCAGCCAGAATGCTCCTTAGAAGCAAGAATGGCGAGATTAGTCTCACATACTATGGACATGTTGTCAGGAGGGACCAGTCCCTGAAGAAGGACATCATGCTTGATAAAGTAGAGGGTCAACGAAAAAGAGGAAGACCCTCAATGAGATGGATTAACACAGTGGCTACAACAGTGGGCTCAAGCATAGCAATGAGTATGAAGATGGTGCAGGACCGGGCAGTGTGCCCTTCCATGGTACCTAGGTTTGCTATGAGTGGGAACCCACCTGATGGCACCTAACGACAACAACAACCTTTCCAGAACCAGACCGCCACATCTTTCTCCCACTGAGTGGCTGGTGGGTTGGAACCACTGACCTTTTGATTAAAGCCAAGTGCTTAATCTCTGCGCCACCAGGTGCTCCTATCGCAAACTTAGAGGCCTCAAACAACGTCCATTTGTTATTTCAAAAGTTTCTACGGATCAGAGTCCCTGGGTAGTGTAAATGGTTAAGTATCTGGCTGCTAACCAAAAGGCTGGAGGTTCAAGTCCATCTAGAGGCACTTCCGGGGGTGGATTATCCAATAAGCAAGGTAAGCACGGGCTTACTCGTGCTTGCTTACTAATCTGAAACCCACGTGAAATTGTTCACTACAGATTAGTAAGTAAGCACAAATAAACCCGTGCTTACCTTGCTTACTGGGTCATCCGCCCCTATGAGGGACTGTAAATTTGAAAACAAGCCTTGATTCTGTGGGAAGGTGCTGTGGGGTTGGGAGAGAGGCAGATTGCCAGCCAGACCTAGGAGCGGAGTCTTTGAAGTAGTGAAAAACTGTCAGTTTACTACAGAGGATCTGGTGAGCAAGGTAAGCACCGTGTTGACCTTGTTCACTGGATAACCCATCCCTGGGTGCCTTGAAAGAAAGACGTGGTGATCTGCTTCTGAAAACTCGGCCATCGAGAACCCCATGGAGCACAGTTCAGCTCTGCCACACACTGGGTCGCCACGTTAGAGTCAACTGGACAACAACTAGCAGATTCTGTGGGTCAGGAATTTGGGCACAGCTGAGCTGGGTTCTCTGCTCAGGGTCTTGCCAGCCTGTAATCTGGTGCCGACTGAGGTGTGGTCTCATCAGAGGCTTGACTGGGGAAGGATCCGGTTCTGGGCTCCCCCAGGATGTTGGCACGATTCATCTCCCTGTGGTTGTAGGACTGAGGTCCCTGTTTTCTCGCTGGCTGTTGGTGGGGCTGCTGTCAGCTCCTACAGGCTGCCTGCTGTGCCCTGCCAAATAGGCCTTTGACAACACGGCAGCTTCCAGCCAGGAGAGGCTCTCTCCAGGTGGCCAAACTGGAGTCTCATGTACTTTATCTAGTCAGGGACACAACATCCACCACCATTGCTGTGTTCTACTGGTGAAGGAAGCAAGTCACCAGTCCCGTCCACGCTCAGGGACGCGGGTGCTACTGGCATCCAGTGGGTGGAGGCCAGAGATGCTGCTCCACACCCTACAGTGCACAATACGGCCACACCACAGAGAAGGATCCGGCCCCCAAGTCAGCAGTGCCGAGGGGGAGGCACCCTGGATAAAAAATTTCAAGGTCACACTGCTGGAAGGTGGTGGAGCAAGGCCTTGAACCCTGATCAGTGGGGATGTGGATCCATGGCGACCCCCTCCCTGCACAGAAGCACAGAAACACCCTCCTGGGCCCCACGCCAGTGTCGCTTGTCTACACGGGGCCTGGAAATGGCTGGGAGAGGGAGAAAGATGACAGTTAAACAATAAACACCCCAAGAATGCAAACTGCAGGGCTACTGGCTGCTTCCCACCCCTGACACTTGCCTGCTGCCAGCGAGAGCCTGGGACTAGGTCCCTGTGGCCGGGACCCAGTACTGCAGGTTACTAGTGGGCCTGGCAGGGCAGATGGAGAGGGTGGGGTGGCAGAGAGGCACCTGGCACGGGCCACTGCTGCTCAGCAGCAACCAGGCTGAGGAGGCCACTCCCAGCCACACTGGGCACGCTGCCGGCCCCGGTCACCCTGTCCTGCTGATCAGGGTGGCGGACACACTGGTGACCCTCCTGGCAGCCAGGGAGGACCCAGCCCGACCAGCCTCTTCCCAGGCTGGTGTGGAGGGAGGGGGCAGCTTGCAAGGGTGAAGGAAAAGGATGGAGACACCGGTGGTGCACGGCCAAGGCCCCCAGTCGTTTGGGCTGGGGGGCATCTGGCTTTGACCTCTGGGAGCATTTATGGGAACGAGGGAGGTGGAGATGGGGGACAGGCCACACTGAGGAGCAGCTCCGCCTACTGGCCACCTCCTGGGGACCCACAAGGATGAACCACCTTCCCCCTCGTTTCTGCCGGAGCCCCTAGGACCAGCGGCTCATCCTCGTGGGTCCCCAGGTATACCCTTTGGTATAGCTTCAAACTTAACAGGAAGTCGCAAGAATGGTGTGAGGAACCCTGTATACCCTTTGCAGGGATGCACCAAATGTCAACATTTTTCCCTATTTGTTTTATTTTTCTATCTATCCGTCCGTCCGTCCGTCCATCCATCCATCCATTCATCTATCACCCAGTCATCCATCTATCTATAGACATAGTTATGTTGTTGTTAAATGCCATCAAGACGGTTCCAATTTATAGCGACCCTAGGACAGGGTTGGACACCCTGGCGGTGCCATGGTTAAGAGTTACAGCTGCTAACCAAAAGGTCAGCAGCTTGGATCCACCAGCTGCTCCTCGGAAACCCTATGGGCAGTTCTACTCTGTCCTATATGGTAGCTGAGTCGGAATCGACTCGACGCAACGGGTTTGATTTTTGGGGTAGGACAGAGTAGAACTGCTCCGTAGGGTTTCCCAGGAGCAGCTGGTGGATTTGAACTGCCGACCTTTTGGTTAGCAGCCGAGCACTTAAACACTGCACCATCAGGATTCCATATTTAGTTACACATGTGTGCATATTATTTTTTCTGAACCGTCTGAGATGCAGCTGGCGAGACCACATCCCCTTACCCCCAAATACCTGAGTGGGTCTTCACTGAGAACGAGGACTTTCTGCTCCACGCCCACAGCGTTGCTCTTTGCCAAACAGGCCAACGACAGGCATGGTGTCCCTTCAGTTATCATGGAGCGCATCCACCGTGTGCGCTACCCTGGGCCTCCAACCAGGAAAGCTGTCGTTGCTTGAATTGTGTCCCCAAAATAGGTGTTGTCAGCCCTAACCTCTCTGCCTGTGGCTATAATCCCATTTGGGAAGGGGTTGTCTTTGTGAGGTTAAAAAAAAATTTTTTTTTTTTTTAACCAAGGCAGAATTAGCGTAGGGTGTATCTTGAGTCAATCTCTTGAGATATAAAGAGATTAAAAGAAAGCTAGGAAGCAGTGATGGGGGAAGAGACCACATGAGGCTCACCCAGGAGCAGAAGCTCAGAAGAGACAAGGACCTTCCCTCAGAGCCGACAGAGAGCCGGCACCCGGGATTCAGACTTTCAGCCTCCTAAACTCTAAGACTTGTGGTGTTTCTATCACAGCAGCACTAGATAACTAAGACAATTCTGCCTCACAGCCACCCTGGGTGAAATGACAGCGCAGAACTGCCCCACGGGGTTTCCAAGGCTGAGATCTTGATGGGAGCAGATCACCAGGTCTTTTCTGTGGAGGAGCAGGTGGTGGGTTTGCACCCCCAACCATTCGGTTAGCAGCCAACGCTTAGCCATTGTACCATCAGGGTCTTTAAAACCTTTAGCTTGGTCCAAGCGTTGTTGTTCATTGCCATCAAGTCGATCCTGACTCATGTAACAGCGCAGAACTGCCCCACAGGGTTTCTAGGCTGTCATCTTTACGGAGGCAGATTGCCAGGTCTTTCTCCCACGGCGCCGCTGGGTGGGTTTGAACTGCCAACCTTTCAGTTAGCAGCCAACTGCTTAAACGTTGTGCTACCAGGGCTCCTTCCAATCAGGAATCGGATGCAGGAAAATCCACGCCCGCGTGTGGCAGAGACTGGGGACACAGGTAGGGGGTCGGCTGTGGGTGTAACTCTCCATGTTTGAAATGGGGACACCAGGGATGACTGAGGCTGCCCGCACCCCCCCTCCCCGTCCCCCAGCCCCGCCCCATACAACAGGCTGGTTCTCACCCTCCCGGGGCTTGAGAGCCTGAGGCTCTGCGACCCCCTGTGAACCCTCCTGCAAATTTGCAAGTGACAGATTTGACACTTGGCCGTTTTGTGTGTGTGTGTTGTTGTTTTATTGCCTCTTTATTGAGGACTTTATGTCCTTGGAATCCCTGGGGTGCAAATGGTTAAAGTACCTGCCTGCTGACTGAAAGGCTGGAGGTTTGAGTCCACCCAGAGGTGCCTCAGAAGAAAGGCCTGGCCATCTATTTCCAAAAACTCAGCCACCGATAACCTATGGATGACCCAGCAACCCCAATCCTAGGCAGACACCCAGAAGAAGTGAAAGCAGCGACACAAACAGAACCCTGCACGCCAGCATTCATTACAGCACCGTCCACAATAGCAAAACGTGGAAACAACCTAAGTGTCCACCCACAGATGATAAGCAACACGCAGTCTACCCACACAGGGAAATACTATCAGCCATAAAGAGAAACGAGGTCCTAATGCATGTCACACATGGACGAACCTCGAAAACATGATGCTGAGCGAAGTCAGTCAGTCCCAAAAGGACGAAGACTGTATGATCTCACTTATATGCAATAAGTAAATATATGTTGTTGTTGTTATTAGCTCTTGTCGAGCCAATACTGAATTATAAAAACCAAAAACTATCAGTGGCTACCACAGGTGGGAGGGATGGGGAGGGGGGAGTTTTTGCTGAAGGGGTATTGAGTTTATGTTCATAATGGTGGAATAATTTGGAAAAGAATCGTGAGAATGGTTGCACAACCTAAGACAGAGTAGGGAGAAAGGCCTGGAGATCGACTTCCAAAAATCAACCAAGAACAACCCTATGGACCCCAACAGAACCCTGTCTGATGTAGGGCTGGAAGATGAGCCCCCAGGCTGGAAGGCACTCAAAATACACAGCGGCCGTGACCGTGGACTCGAGCAGACCAACAGTCATGAAGATGGAGCAGGACCAGGTAAGGTATCATCCTGTTGTACGTGGTGTCCCCATGAGTCAGAGACGACGCGACGGCAACTAATGATGACGACAACAGCGATAATACTATGGTTATATAAGAGACCATCCTTGTTCTTAGTAAATGTTTAGGGGTAAGGGAATGTGATGTCTCCAACTTCATCTCACATGGTTCAGAAAAAAATAATACGCACACATGTGTAACTACATATAACTGTATAACAAGATGGATGAATAGATTATAGAGAGACAGATACACAGACAGACAGACAGATGGAAAGGATAATAGCGTAAATAAGCCAAAATGTCGACATTTGGTGCATCTCTGCAAATGGTATACACAGTTCCAAAAACAAACAGCTAAAAAAGGCCAGTCTGGAAGGTATTTTAACAGTGGCTCTCTCCAGGCTGGGATTACAGGTAAATTCTTCCTTTCTTCTTCTCCTTTTCTTAAAATCGAGATGTAATTCATGTCCCTTTCAGTGTCCAATTCAGAGGTTTTTAGTATTTTTTCTTCTTTAAAACTTTGTGTGTCTTCTGAAAATTTTTTAAACAAAAAGCATGTATTACGTTTATAAACAGAAAATAAAAAAGCTATTTCTATTTTCTTAATGCCTTCTCCCCCCTGTAAACTCTGTGGAACGAGGGTCGGGCTGAGCCCGTCTGCTAGGCGCAGTCCCAGAGGCTGTGACGGTGAGAAGGGCCCCTTAGTCTGGGCGCCATGTCAAGTCCAGGGAGAGACAGAGAACTGGGAACTTCGCAGGCCACATGCTGAGACCCGCTGGCCCTGGCCCCCCCACTTCCCGAGCACCCACGGGGTCTCCCCCGGCCCCGTGTTGGTGCAGGTGGCAGAGCTGTGGCCTTTCCCACCTTCTGCAGGGACCCCCTCCCTGATGAGTTTTCCACCTGCCCAGCAGGCCTGTAAACCACAGCAGGGCCACCAGCAAGCGCTCGTGGGGGCAGGGGGGGCCACACATGGGCCGGCGGGATCCAATCTCAGTTCTGACATTGGCCGGAAGGGACTGGTCTCAGAGCTTCATCTTCTCCAGTGTGAAAAGGTGCTAGAACTCACACACATGCACACAGGTACAACATATACACGCATACACACACACATGTGCACGTATAAGCAGACACAGACGTGCATATACACACACGCACACACACATGCACACAGAGACACTAGACAGGCACGTGCATGCCTACACACATATACACACATGCACACAGACACACAGAGACAAGCATACACACTCAGCCGTTTCAGGTTCATTCATTTCACCAACACGTGTCACCTGGAGGCAGTGCCATGCCAATCCCCAAGGCGTGGACAAGAACAAGATGGGCCTCAACCTCCAGGAGCCACGTTCGTCACTTCATTACACTCAAAAGCAGGTGGGAGATCCCTGTGACTGACCACTCCCACTCAGAGAACACCTCTGACAGGTATCGTACCTGAGCCAGGGTCTCCTCCCCCCAACCCTGCTGACATGGGGGCCGATGGTTCTCTGGGCTGGGCTGTCCTGTGCACTGTAGGGTGTTGAGCAGCACCGCCGGCTTCCACTCACTCAACGCCAGTAGCACCCCCAGTCATGACAACCACATATGTCCCGACTTGTGTTCCCAGCGGCAGAATCACCCAGGTGAGGACTCCTGGTACAGAGCCGTCACCACAGCCCCCTCGCAGCACCCAGGAGACACTGGAAATGTTGGTAGCAGAGGAGTCTGACCCTTCCTAAGCTTTTGAACTCAGAGCACCTTTTCCATACAAGATCGGGAGGGTTCCTCTGGGCCCTGAACCTTCCCACATCCCATGTCATCGCCTCAGCTGGGGAAAGCTCACACGCTCCGACGAGATGCATGCCTGGGGCCTGGGTGGACTGTGGCTCCTCACTTGGCACCATCTTTAATGAGAGCCCCAGACACAGAGATGGGCCTGCAGGTCTGGGGACGTGACGGGGACCCACGGAGCTGCCAGATCTAACACCCGGCCGTGGGAATGCCGGGAGGCTTGGTGATTTAACACAAGGGAGAGGTGCCCGCTTGGTGGTGTGATGCATGGGGCCACCATGAACGGACTTGCTCATTTCACCAATAGGTATCACCTGGAGATGGCGTCGCCGCTCATTAAGGTAGGTGTCTTAGGTACCTAGTGCTGCTATCACAGAAATACCCCAAGTGTGTGGCTTTGACAACAAATTTATTCTCTCACAGTTCAAGAGGCTAGAAGTCTGAATTCAGGGTGCCAGCTCCAGGGGAAGGCGCTCCCTCTCTGTTGGCTCTGGGGAAAAGCCCTTGTCATCAGTCTTACCCTGAAGCTTCTCAGTGCAGGGACCACAGGTCCAATGGACACACTCCGCTCCTGGCTCTTCATTCCTGGGGGTAAGAGGCCCCCCTCCTCTCTGCTCACTTTTCTCTTTCATATCTCAAAAGAGGTTAACTCAAGATACAACCTAGTCCTATAGATTAAGTCCTACCTCATTAACACAACTGCCTCTAATCCTGCCTCATTAGCATCACAGAGGTAGGATTTACAACATATAGGAAAATTACAATCAGGTCACAAAATGGTAGACAACCACACAACACTGGGAATCATGGAATAGCCAATTTGACACGTATTTTGGGGGGACACAATTCAACCCATAACTTATGGACAAGAACAAGATGGGGTCTCAACCTCTAGGAGCGCACACTCGTCACTTCACTACGCAAAAAGGTAGACGGGAGATCCCTGTGACTGACCACTCCCACTCAGAGAACACCTCTGACAGGTGTCGTACCTGAGCAAGGTCTCTCCTACTTGGCACTGCTGACATGGGGCCAATGGTTCTCTGGGCCGGGCCATCCTCTGCACTGTAGGGTGTTGAGCAGCATCCCTGGCCTCTACCCACAAATGTCCCCAGATATCGCCAAGTGTCCCCTGGGGGCAGAATCACCCCGGGTGAGAGCCCTTGGGTTGGGGGATTCCACTGACCCCCAGGAGACTCTGCATCCCATAATCACTTGACCTACTGACATCCTAGGAAGCTGCCACATTGAAATCCACACACCGAGTGGGGAAGAGAGAGAAAGGAAATCACAGGAGTTGGGGAGGGTTCCCTGGTTTACGCCGTCTGACCCGGTGGGGCTTTATTCTGATGCACAGTGTGAACAGGAGTCCCCAGTGGTGTGAACAGGAGTCCCCGGTGGTGTGAACAGTTAAATGTTCAGCTCCCAGTGCCCAGGAGTAGCTCGTAAGAAAGGCCTGGTGATCTGCTTCCAAAAGGTCACTGCCGTGAAAACCTTACGGAGCTGACACACACCATGTTGCCATTAGCTGGAATCAACTCGAGGGCAACTTTGTTTTTTCATAGTGTGAGCTAGGATCAAACTCAATTTTTTCCCAAACCATTAACACAGTGTCTCCCCTTTGGCACCGTTGCCATTGGACCTGGACCCTTCTCTGGGGTGGGGCCGTTCTGTGCACTGCAGGGTGTTGACCAGTATGCCTGGCCTCCACCCACTCCACGCCGGTAGTAACCTCCCAGTCACGACAACCACAAATGTCCCAGACAACACCCAGTGTGCTGAGGTGGGGGGAGGACCAACCCCAGGCGAGACCCACTGCTAGGTGACCCCAGTGGCTACCACACCCCCTGAGTAGGGGCACTGTCAGGATTCTACACATCGGGGCGCTGAGGGCAGTGAGGGAGCACACGAGGCGCCAGCTGTACCACCCGATTCTGATGGGCTCCTCATTTTGTAAGAATTTACTTTGTTTCTTTTGTTGTTGAGAATATTCACAGCAAAATGTACACCAACTCGACAGTTTCCACCTGTACAGCTCAGTGACACTGATTAAGATCCCAAGCTGTGCAGCCATTCCCGCCCTCCTTTTCTGAGCTGTGCCTCCCCCGTTAACATGACCTCACTGCCCCCCACGTGTCTCGTCTAACCTCTCGAGTTGCCACTGTCAATGTGACGATGGGCTCCGGGCTGCAGGGTTAGGTGGACGGGAAGCTTGATAGGCCCTCTTGTCTCCACCCTCTCTGCTCCCCCACAAACCACCACTGCCCGGAAGTCACTTTCAAATGGGGACAGAGACGTGTGGGTGGTGCAGAGGAAGTGGGGCGGGGGGGTGCAGATGGCTCCATGAGGGCATCGTGACTCTTGGCACTGGCACGGAGCACGTGGCTCACACATCCTGAGCTGGGAGCCAGGGCCCAGCCGGGGAGGGGAGAGGGCAGAACCCACCAGGTCGGCCACCTGCTTCTAACCCGTCAGAAACACTCGGAACCATCGACGCTGCTGCACTCGAATTGTGCAGGGGCTCAGAGCGGGGAGACACTGGGAGGGCTCAGCACGCGCCTGGCTATACTGTGTGGAGGCTTCCGGAATGATCTCTGTGCCCAGCTCATGGCCTTCAATGACCAGGTCTGTTTTCCCACCCAGGGGGTCTGTCTGCCAGGGTAGACTCCAGCTGGCTCTCACCGTCCTCTTCCACTCAGCTCCAATGTACTTTAAAAAAAAAAGAACTAATTTTTTTAACTTCTTGTTTGGAATTAATTACAGAGTCATGGGAAGTTGCAAAAAATATGCAGATGAAGGTGCCACGGGTACTTCCCCCGGCTTCCTCAAATGACACCTCACAGAGCTGCAGGACACCATCACGACCAGGGAGCTGATACTGGCGCAATTCACAGAAGCCAGGCCACCAGTATGACAACTGCCAGCAGGGTCACCCATGCGGACAGGGTTCAGCGGAGCTTCCAGCCTAAGACAGACGAGGAAGAAAGGCCTGGCAATCTGCTCCCCAAAATCAGCCAGTGAAAATCCTGTGGCTCACAATGGAATGCTGTCCGATACAGTGCCAGAAGATGAGCCCTCTAGGTGGGTAAACACTCAAAACACACGGTGGCCACAACAGTGGACTTGAGCGGACCAGCGATGCTGACGATTGTGCTGGACAGGGGACTGTTTCATTCTGCTCTGCACGGGGTCGCCGTGAGTCACAGCTGACTCAGTGGGAACTAACGACTAAGCACAACAACACAATCCACAGCCTTACTCAGGTCTCCGCGGCCTTACGCTCCTCCGCTGTGGGTGCGCTAGTTCTGTGTGGTTCTATCCCGTGGGCAGACCTGTCAGCAGCACTGCAGTCCCGACAGAGAACAGCTCCTCCACCACAAGACGCGCTCATGGGAGGCCTCTGCCGCCACGCTTTCCTCCTCCCCAGCCGGAATCCCTTCCCCTGCACACTTTTTTTTTTTTTGATTGTGGTGAAGATACACACAACAAGACATAAACTCGATGCCCCTCAAACAAAAATCCCCCTTTCCCCCCTCCCTCCTGCCCCTGGCAACCACCAATAATCCTGCTGACGATACCAAAAAACAAATCCGTTGTCACTGAGTAGATTCTGAGCCATGGTGACCTCACAGGACAAAGGACAGCTGCCCCATAGGGCTTCCAAGGAGCAGCTGATGGATTCGAACTGCCTATCTTTTGCTTAGGAGCCATAGCTCTTAACCAGTGTGCCGCCTAAAAAAAAAAAACAAAAAAAACCCACTGCCATCGAATCAATTCTGACTCATAACGCCACCAGGGTTTCCACTGTGCCATCAAGGCTTCATATATTTGCTTATTTTATATAAGTGAGATCATACAGTATTTGTCCTTTTTTGATGGACTTATTTCACTCAGCATGTTTTCAAGGTTCAGCCATGCTGAGGCGTGGATCAAGGCTTCATTTCTCTTTATGGCTGCATAATATTCCACTGCATGTAGAGACCATGTTTTGCTTATCCATTCATCTGTTGGACATTTTGGTTGTTTCCACCTTTTGGCTACTGTGAAAAATGCTGCAGGGAACATTGGTGTCCAGGTTTCTGTTCGCGTTCCTGCCTTCACTTCTTCTGGGTCTATACCTTGGATTGGGCCCAGGGTGCTTTTAAAATGTCCACGATCCTCAACAAAATACTAGCGAACTAAATCCAGCAATCTATAAAAGGGATTTTACACCATGACCCTGGAATGCAAGGTTGGCTTAACACCTGAAAGGCAATGAACACAATACACTGTCTCAACAGAATAAGAGACAAAACTCGCCCAGTCCTCTCAGCAGACGCAGACAAGGCGTTTGACAAAATTCAATGCCCATTCATGACCAAAACACTCAACGAACTAGGAGGAGAGGGGCACTTCCTCAACCTGGTAAAAGGCGTCTACGAAAAATCTACAGCTAGCTGCATACTTAACGGTGAAAGGCTCAAAGCTTTCCTCTAAGATCAGAAACAAGGCCAGGATGTCCGTCCTTGGTCACTTCTATTCAACGTTATACGGGAGATTCTGCCGAGGTTGGGTGCTGCTGAATTGATTCTGACTCATAATGACCCCGTGTGACAGAGTAGAGCTGTCCCATAGGGTTTTCTAGGTTCTAATCCTTTTAGTCTTTACAGGAGCACATCACCAGGTCTTTCTCTGACGGAGCGGCTCGTGGGTTCAAACCACCACCCTTTCGGTTAGCAGCCAAGCGCTTAATCAGTTAACAGCTGCCTGTTTAACTACTGCACCACGAGGGCTCCTTTTAGAGGTTCTAGCCATTGCTGTCAAGTCAATCCTGATTCATAGCGACCCCACAGGACAGAGCAGAACTGCCCCACAGGGTTTCCAAGGAGTGGCTGGTGAATTTGAACTGCTGACCTTTTGGTTAGCAGCTGAGCTCTTAACCATTGTGCCACCAGGGCTCCTTCTGGAGCTCCCAGCCTGGGCATTCAGGCAAGAAGATGAAATAAAAGGCATCCAGGCTGGGACGGAAGAAGTTGAACTGCCTCTGTTTGCAGAAGGCACGATCTTGTATAAAACGTCCATAGGTACAAATCGCACGGCAGTGGCGCGGCGCCAAACAGGCTGCTTAGACACCTAGCTGGTCTCCCGAGTGTGGAGACTGTTCTGCTAAGCCTCGAGGGGCGTGGGAGGGGCCTGGGGGTACGACGACGCCGTTTGTGCGCTCTGGGAGATGGGCGTCCTGCTGGACTGCAAGTGGCCTCTGTGCTTCCTGATCGGGTCCCTCGGGAAAACCAGGAGGCCATCAGATTAACAAGTCATACTCAGAAAATGCGCTCGGATAAACCCATGACGGAGCTCTCTTGCAAAGCGACAGGTGGTAAACAGAGCTCTTGAAACATGTCATGAGTTTTTTTTTTTTTTTTTCTGTAAAGTCAACAGCTGGGAAGTCACAAGCGGAGCGGTCAAAGGGCCTGTCCCCTGCCTGGAACAGGGCAGGAGCACGGGTCACGGGGGCTGGACGCCAGCCCTGCAGCAACGCTCCCCACCGGCGGCTGGGCCGTGTATCTTCTCCCCTCCCTGACCTCTCCCCCTCCACATCGCCCGCTGACGTAGCTATCGCAGGCTGCTCTGTAGCAACCCCATACCCAAGGGGACACAATTTTTCCGGCTCTCCTGGGGCTGTCTGGTGTTAGCACTAAAAGTCCTGAGCCCCAGGGAACCGCCCCCACCTTGTGCACCCCACAAACGCCACCAGGTGGTCATCTTCGGAGAAAGCCAGCTTCTTTTCCCTCCAGGCTCTTCTGTTGGGTTTCACGGTGCCATCTTGGTTTCCAGTTGCCCAGGGGCGACATCGGGGATCCCCTGCTTTCCCCTCCATCCCGTCTCTTCTCCTGCGGACCCTCAAGGCCCCCCACACGCCTCTCAGCCTTCCTAAGCCATTCTTACCTTTACTGTAGTAATCCATCCTTTCTTCCCGTGCCCGGTGACAGGAAAACATGGAGTTAACGCCACGGGGCCCTGTGCACGGAGGGCTTCACATCTACGGTCATTTTAACCCCACAGCACGTATGCTACCACAGGCAGAACCCCAAAACACGATGCTCGGTGCAAGAAGCCAGCCACAAAAGGCCACACACTGCATGAGTCCACTGATATAAAATAGGCAAATCCACAGGAAAAAAAGTGGATTAGTGGCTGCCTAGGGGATGAGGTCAAAAGCGGCTGCAGCAGTACATCGACAGGGAGCTGCCAGAAGTTCAAGCCGGATTCAGAAGAGGACATGGAACCAGGGATATCATTGCTGATGTCAGATGGATCCTGGCTGAAAGCAGAGAATACCAGAAGGATGTTTACCTGTGTTTTATTGACTATGCAAAGGCATTCGACTGTGTGGATCATAAAAAGTTATAGATAACATTGTGGAGAATGGGAATTCCAGAACACTTAATTGTGCTCGTGTGGAACCTGTACATGGACCAACAGGTAGTTGTTCGAACAGAACAAGGGGATGCTGTGTGGTTTAAAGTCAGGGGAGATTTGTGTCAGGGTTGTATCCTTTCATCATACCTATTCAATCTGTACGCTGAGCAAATAATCTGAGAAGCTGGACTATATGAAGAAGAACGGGGCATCAGGATTGGAGGAAGACTCATTAACAACCTACGTCATGCAGATGACACAACCTTGCTAAAAGTGAAGAGGACCTGAAGCACTTACTGATGAAGATCAAAGACCACAGCCTTCAGTATGGATTGCACCTCAACATAAAGAAAACAAAAATCCTCACAACTGGACCAATGAGCAATATCATGATAAATGGAGAAAAGATTGAAGTTGTCAAGGATTTCATTTTACTTGGATCCACAATCAATGCCCCCGGAAGCAGCAGTCAAGAAATCAAATGACATACTGCATTGGGCAAATCTGCTGCAAAAGACCTTTTTAAAGTGTTAAAAAGCAAAGATGTCACTTTGAGGACTAAGGTGTGCCTGAGCCAAGCCATGGTGCTCTCAGTCACCTCATGTGCATGCTAAAGCTGGACAACGAATAAGGAAGACCGAGGAAGAATTCACGCCTTTTCACTGTGGTGTTGGTGAAGAATATTGAACGTACCGTGGACGGCCAGAAGAAAGGACAAATCTGTCTTGGAAGAAGTACAGCCAGAATGCTCCTTAGAGGCAAGGATGGCGAGACTACGTCTCACGTACGTTGGACATGTTATCAGGAGGGATCAGTTCCTGGAGAAGGACGTCATGCTTGGTAAGGTAGAGGATCAGTGAAAAAGAGGAAGACCCTCAACGAGATGGACTGACACAGTGGCTGCAACGATGGGCTCGAGCATGGCAACAACCGTGAGGATGGCGCAGGACCGGGCAGTGTTTCCTTCTGTTGTGCGTGGGGTCACTATGAGCTGGAACCGACTCGACGGCACCTAACACCAACAACATATGTGTCTTTATGCATATATGAGTCCACTGGTGGTGCAGATGGGTAAGCCCTTGACTACTAACTGAAAGGTCAGCAGTTTGAACCCATCCAGACGCACCTGGGCGGAAAGGCCTGGTGGTCCCCTTCTGAAAACTCGGCCACTGGAGACCGTGCGGAGCACAGTCCCACTCTGACACATGTGGGGTTACCATGAGTCGGAGTCAACTTGACAGCAGCCAGGGGAAAAAAAAACCCTAAATGGTAGAATCCCAACTAAAATCCAGGACTTGCAAATCTTGGTCCAACACTATTCTTTCCCCTTTAAAGCGTCAACGCCTAGTTTATCTGGCAAAGCTGAACACGGAGAGAGGAGCGCTCTTCCCGGGCTCCTGACGCTCGCGGTAACCTAGCAACTCGGCAGCCCTCAGAAGATGCAGCAGAACGTCCTCGCAGCATCAGGCTAGCGAGCAAGCAGGGTTGGGTGAACCGATGATGCATTTATTAAAAATAATCACCCTCCTCGTCACTGCGTAGGTCTGTAAGGAAGACTCTGACCTGCTGACCCTGTTTGCCAACACACTCCCCTGACCTGGAGACCGCCAGTGAAGCGCAGAGGCAGGGCCCGGCCTTGGCACCTTGCAGACCGCAGAGCGTGGCCCAGGTGGGGCTGCGGGCTCCCCCAGCACCTTCGAGGACCAGCCTGGCCCAGGGAGCTTCAAGGCTGCCCTTGCTTTCCCAAAGCCCAGGCTGAGAGGCAGTCAAGCTCTACATGGAGTTTACACAGTGCTCCTGCGAAGCAGGCAACAAACAAGGAACTCCCGCAGCACGGTACAAGATCCTAGGTGCTTCGCCTCACCCCCGTTAGAGCAGCAGGGATGAAAACAACAGAAGACAACAGGTGTTGGTGAGGGCGTGGAGAAACTGGGATCCTCATCTATCTGTGGCTGGGAATGTAAAATGGTTCTGCCACCATTTAGTGGGTCCTCAAAAAACTGGACACAGAACCACCATATGACCCAGAAATTCCACTCCTAGGTATACGCTCAGAAGCGAAGGCAGGAACGCGAGCAGAAACCCGCATCCCAACGTTCACTGCAGCGCTTTTCACGTGAGCCAGGAGGTGGAAACAACCAAAATGTCCATCAGCAGATGAATGGGACACAACGTGGTCTGTACACACGAGGGGATATTACACAGCCGTAGAGAGGAAGGAATTCCACGTACTGCCACAAAGCGGATGAACCTTGAAAATGTCATGCTGAGGGGAAGAAGTCTGTCACAAAAGGACAAATACTGTATGATCTCACTTATGTGAGATAAACAAGTGTACAGAAACCGAAGATTATCAGTGGTTACCAGGCGAGAGAGGGAGGCGGCGCCGAGTCTCTGTTCCTGGTGGTGGGACAGCTTGGAAAAGGGTAGCAAGAATGGTTGTACAACAGAAGGATGTAATCAATGTGGCTGAGTTACGTATGCGGGAAACGGCTGAACTGGCCTGTATACGTACATGTATATACGTGTATATGCATGTGTGTGTGTGTACGTGTGTGTTTGTGTATGTGTGTATATGTGCATGCGTGCGTATATACGTGTATATGTATATATGTGTGTATACGTGTGCGTACGTGTGTGTATGTATGTGTGTGTGATTGATCTCACTAATGACAAAATAAAGATTAAAACATAAAAAAGACGTCATTTTTTCACACAACTGGCTGTCAAAACTTTAAAATTTTGGTAAGAACCCTTATGACAAGGCTGTGAGAGAAACGGTGCACTCATTCACCCAGCGGTGCTGTGGAAGAAAGGCCTGGTGATCTGGTGAGGAGATGATAGCTAAGAAAACCCTATGGGGCCGTTCTTCTTCATAACATATGGGGTTGCCGTGAATCAGGATCGACTCGACAGCAACGGGTTTGGTTTTGGTTCTACCTCTGCGATATTTTTTTTTTTTTTTTTTACGTAAAAGAAAACCACTGACGTTTAAAAGAAAACCACTGAAGCTGAAGCAGAGGGACACTTCTCTCAAGCTGGAGAAGGTCTCGCTTCTACGTGCACCTCAGAAAGGGAAGAAGTGATGTCTCTCGCCTGTGGTTCTTGCTGTGGGCTGAATGGTGTCCTCCCAAAATGTGTGCTGAAGTCCTAACTCCCGTGCCTGGGAACTCGACCTTGTTTGGAAATAGGGTCTATCATGATGTTATCGGTTAACGTGAGGCCATACTGGACTCAGGAGCCCCGGTGGCAGTAGTTAAAGCGCTGGGCTGCTAACCGAAAGGTCGGTGTTCCAGACCCACCAGCTGCTCGGTGGGAGAAAGATATGGCAGTCTGCTTCTGTAAGGATTAAAAAAAAAAACAAAACCATTGCCATCGAGTAGATTCCAACTCACAGCGATCCTATAGGACAGAGCAGAACCACTCCATAGGGCTTTCAAGGGGTGGCTGGTGGATTTGAACGGTCCACCTTTTGGTTAGCAGCCAAGCTCTTAACCACTGTGCCACCAGGGGTCCCTATAAAGATTACAGACTTGGAAGCAATACGGGGAGCTCTACTCTATAGGAATGGACTTGACGGCAGCGGGCTTGGGCTTGGGCATACTGGAGCAGGGCTGATCTGAGTGCTGTCCTCATTCAAGAGGAAAAGACAGAGAGACACAGGGGAAGACGGCTACACGAAGATGCAGCCACACACCAAGGAAGCCTAGGGCCCCCGGAAGCTGGGAGAGATGAGGAAGGATCCCCTCCTAGAGCCTTCAGAGCGAGCATGACACCCTGGTTTCGGGCATCTAGCCTACGCCAGGATCCCTGGGTGGTGCAAACGGCTTATACTCCACTACGAATCTAAAGGTTGGCCGTTTGAACCCACCCAGCGGTGCCACAGAAGAAAGGCCGGGCCATCTGCTTCCATAAAGATTACGGTCTAGAAAACTCTAAGGGGCAGTTCCACTCTGTAACACATGGGGTCGCCATGAGTAAGCATCGACTTGATGGCAACGGGTCTCCTTGTCTTGGCTCAGCCCCCATGAGTGTGGGACAATACTTCTCTGTTCTTACAAGCCACCTAAATTTGTGGCACTTTGTGACGGCAGCTCTGGAGGCTGGAAGCAAGGACAGGGTGCGGAAGGTGGCCAGAGCAAAACAGGAAGTGGCGCACTCGAGCCTTGGCTGGAAAGGCCGAATGTCACTAGCTTAACCATTTTCTTACAGGGGAACGCTGGGCTCTGCAGCTGGTCCCCTGGGGCTCTGGCCTGCCAGTGGGAACGTGCTCTTCTGGCGTGTCGGGTGCACAAACACCACGTGGCGTTTTGCGAGATGGCCGGGTTGCTGCGTGCCTGCTGTCCCGGGCTGACCTGGCTCGCGGAAAACATTGTACTTTCCCTGGCTGACTTGGGGAGCATCCACGTGGAGATCTAAGGTTTCAAGTCAACCAAAATAACTATGACCGTGGCCCACCCCTTCCTCAAGACGAGTCTGCACGAATCAAAATAAACCAAGCTGGCCTCGGAGCATTCCAAGGGCTTCAGAGGGAGAAACTGGGGTCCCTGCCAGCCTTGGGGACGCTCAGTTCATCATGAGCCGGAGAACAGAGCACTGGGGTTGCTAACCCTCAGGTCAACCCTGCGGGGCAGCCATTTCATTCCCCATTTTGCCCTGTTAGACTCAAGGGTGCTTGACTGTTTTTCTTAGGTGGTTGAGTAGGAATCAAACCCAGGTTTGGTCTAATGTCCAGGCAGGTTCTCACGCCACCCAGTTAACACCAGGCTCCTTGCGTGAAACCAAACCAGGTGTGTCAAGTCTCCTGACCCTACATGTGGAGAGTAGGGCTGTGCTCCACAGGGCTTTCAATGGCTGAGTTTTCAGAAGCGGTTCACCAGGCCTTTCTTCCGAGGCACGTCTGGGTGCACCTGAGCCTCCAGCCTTTCAGTTAGCAGCCGAGCGCTTAACGGCAAATGAGGACTCCCCTTGCGTGAAAGTTACCCTCCAAAAATAATAAACACCTGGCTTTGAAGTCCAAGAGACCAAGACCCTGGGGGTGAGTAGGAATATGACTACTGCTGAGATCAGGGGGTCTCAGAGGCCATGGGGTAGGAACCATCCTCAGCACTGTGGACATTTGTGGCCAGACTGTTCTCTGGGGGTGCCATCCTGTGCACTGTAGGGTGTCGAGCAGCATCCCTGGCCTCCACCCACCGGAGGCCAGTAGCACCCCCCTCCAGTCATGACACTCACAACTGTCCCCAGTCACTGCCCAGTGTCCCTTGGGGACAGAATCACCCTAGGTGAGAACCCTTGAGGTGAGGATTCCACTGACCCCCAAGACACTTTGCATCCCATAATCATCTGACCTACTGACCTTCTAGGACGCTGCGCACATTTAAATCCACACACTGAGTGAGGAGGAGAGAGGAGGGAAATCACAGTCCCCTGGTTTGTCTCTTTTCTGTCTTTTCGTCTGTAGGATGGGTGAACGGCAGCACTTGTCAGCTGGAGGGGGAGAGGAAGCAGAGATCTGAAACCGTCGTCCTGGGCAAGGCTGATTCCCAGACGTTTCGGTCTCAGGACCCACGTATGATTTTACAAAACCACTGCAACTGCACATGTGATAAAGCTGTATAGAAGCACACACAGACACGTGCAGACAGACACACAGACACACCCAGACACCCAGACACATGCAGACAGAGACACAGAGACACATGAAGACAGACACATGCAGACACACACACACAGACACGTGCAGACAGACACACAGACACAGAGACATGCAGACACATGCAGACAGACACAGAGACACATGCAGACACACAGACACGTGAAGACAGACACATGCAGACACACACACACACAGACATGTGCAGACACACAGACACAGAGACATGCAGACACATGAAGACAGACACACAGACACACGCAGACACACAGACACACGTATAGACACACGAAGACAGACACGCAGACACACGGACACACGCAGACAGACACAGACACACACAGAAAGCGGATGGGCGGCTCCTGAGGGGCTGGAGGAGCGGGAATGGGGAGCGACTGCTAACGGTACACGGACAGGGTTTCTTTCGGCGGGAGATAACAGTGTCCTGGATGAGGAGGAGGTGATGGCCGCACAACTCCGGGAATACACAAAAAGCCATGGAGCCGTACACCTTAAATAAGTGAACTGTATGGTAAGTGAATTACATCCCAGTAAAGCTGCTACATAAAAAATACCTAAGTGTACATAATTATAACAAAAAAATTATTGAGGACCCCAAAAAGCTTTTGTTTACGTGAGTTATAGCTATAAGCCCAGCCATGGATTGAAATGTGTCCCCTAAAAATATGTGTTAGCATGGTTAGGCCATGATTCCCAGTGTTGTGTGCTTGTCCTCCATTTTGTGATTGTAATTCTATGCTAAAGAGGATTAGGGTGGGGCTGTAACACCCTTACTAAGATGTATCCCTGATTCAATGTAAAGGGAGTTTTCCTGGGGTGTGGCCTGCACCACCTTTTATCTTACAAGAGTTGAAAGGGAAGCAGGCAGAGAAAGAAGAAGAATGCCACCAAGAAAGAAGCGCCAGGAGCAGAGCGTGTCTTTTGGACTTGGGGTTCCTGTTCAGAGAAGCTCCTAGTCCAGAGGAAGATCGATAACAAGGACCTTCCCCCAGAGCCGAATTTGGACTTCTAGCCCACTGGACTGTGAGAGAATAAACTTCTCTCTGTTAGAGCTATCCACTTGAGGTATTTCTGTAACAGCAGTACTAGATGACTCAGACAATCCCATAAATTAGTTTGCTGTTAATCAAATGTTAGTGTAACATTTAATCCTATTGAATGCTAATAAAAGTACCTTTTTTTTTTTTTTTTTTTTATGGAAAGTGACCACTTTTTAAGAACATGTTAGGGAGAAGAGCGGCATTGTTGGTTTTTTGTAAATAGAAGCAGGACTAAATGAGAAAGAACATGGATCAGGATTGGAGGAAGACCTGCGTTACGTAGATGACACAACCCTGCTTGCTGAAAGTGAAGAGGACTTGAAGCACTTACTCATGAAGATCAAAGACCACAGCCTTCAGTATGGATTGCACCTCAACATAAAGAAAACAAAAATCCTCACAACTGGACCAATGAGGAACATCGTGATAAACGGAGAAAAGATTGGAGTTGTCAAGGATTTCATTTTACTTGGATCCACAATCAACAGCCGTGGAAGCAACAGTCGAGAAATCAAAAGACGCATTGCATTGGGCGAATCTGCTGCAAAGGACCTCTTCAAAGTGTTGAAGAGCAAAGATGTCAGTTTGAGGGCTAAGGTGCACCTGCCCCAAGCCAGGATATTTTCAATCACCTCATATGCTTGTGGAAGCTGGACAATGAATAAGGAAGACTGAAAAAGAATTGATGTCTTTGAATTGTGGTGTTGGCAAGGAATATTGAATATACCATGGACTGCCAAAAGAACGAACAAATCTATCTTGGAAGAAGTACAGCCAGAATGCTGCTTAGAAGCAAGGATGGCGAGACTGCGTCTCACATACTTTGGACATGTTGTCAGGAGGGGTCAGTCCCTGGAAAGGACATCGTGCTTGGTAAAGGAGAGGGTCCGCAAGGCAGAATGAAAAGTGAAAAAGGCAAAGGCCGCCTTAGTATTATTATGGAAATCAGTGTGGCCTCCCCCGCCCCTCACCCTCCCCCCCCAGTAGGGTCTCAGAAACCCCTGGGTGTCCCTGGCCCACACTTTGAGAATAGGTATCCGTCTCCCTAGCTTACTGATGAGCAAATGAGCTCAGAGAAGCTGCACTTGGGAGCCCTCCCAGACCTGCCCTGGGCGTCTCTTTATTTGTATCATTTTGCTGTAACAAAGCTGTGATTGTAAGCACGTAAATAGAGCACTTTCCTGAGTTCTGTGAGTCATTCCAGCCAGTTATTGAACCTGGGTGGGTAGTGGATTCCAGCAAGACAGAAGTGAGGCGGGTGCCTGGGGACCAAGCTCACAAAGCCAAAGAGTATAGCCAAAGTAGAATCAAAAGGACCACGGACAGTTTGCCTGACCCCAGCGTGGCACGGTCAGCCCATGTAATTTGCCAGTTCCATTCTGCTCAGTTCTGACACCGGCGGCCCATGCGTGTTTATTTCTTCCTCTGACCTGAACGGCTGCAGCCAGGTCAGACCTCACAAGTTAAAGAACGCGGCCGTCCAGACTGCCAGATCTGCCCAAGACTTCAGACGGCAGCTGCAGACTTGGAGGTTCCCAGGCTCCCCTCACTTCTGGCCTGCTGGCTGCAAATTTGGAGGTTCCCACTAGCCCTTCAGGATGCCAGCTGAAAGCTTGCCCCCTCAACCCTGGCTCCCTTACTTCTGACCTACCAGCTACAAATCTGAGGTTCCCTCATCCCTTCAGGATACCAGCTGTAAGCTCAGGGGTTCCCAGCCTCCTTCATTTCTGACCTGCTGGTTCCCCTAACTCCCTGTGTTCAGTAATTCACTAGTACGACTCGCAGAACTCACAGGGAGGGCTCTACTTAGGATCCCAGCTTCATGACAGCAAAAAGGATACCAACAAGGAGACACGTAGGATGAGGGCTGGGAGGGGTCCCAGCACGGAGCTTCCGTGCCCTAAAAAGAGACACGCTACCCTCTCCCCTACGTCAATTTCTTTCACCAACCAGGAAGGCCCTGGAGCTTCCATGCCCAGAGCCTTTACTGGGCCTCATTGCAGTCATGATTGATTCACTCCACTTACCCTCTCTGAGGTCAACTGAGATCACCTGGTGGGTCTTTCCAGCCTGGCCAGAGCCCACCTGAGTCATCTCATTAGCATAAACCCTCAGGTGCGGTCTGGAGACCTCATCAAGGACACTTCAACCACTGGGGAATTTCCAAGGCTTTAGAGATTGTCTTCAGGAATTAAAGGCAGAGACCAAATTCTTTGGGTTAAGTTAAATTCTTTACCCAAAGCTTGCATGTTACTCTATTCTATTTTATTCTGGTCTGATGGGGTGGGATACATCTGGGATCCCTGTTGTCCCCAAAGACCCTGGGCATAAATAGGTAAACCCCAACTGAACTACCCTTCAGTCCATTCAGCTGACATCTGACTCCCCTCTATGTACCAGGCACTGTGTTTCCATAAGGTCCCCGGGGAGCGCAAATGGTTTGCCCTCGACTGCTAACCTAAAGGCTGGCAGTCCGTCTGGACCCAGCCAGTGGTGCCTCAGAAGAAAGGCCTGGCAATCTTCTTCCAAAAAGATTACAGCCAAGGAAACCCTACTGAGCCCAGCTCCACTCGGTAAGACCTGCCAGGAGCTGGGACTGACCTGACAGCAGTGGGTTTTTGGTGTTTCCACAGCAATCTGGACGTTGTCCTTCTAACGTGTGGCCCTGGCTGTATTGCTGATACACGTGGTTGCCTGCAGTATACGTGTCCTCCAGTCACCCTTGCTCCTCTCTTGGGGAAAGGACTGGGAGCTTCTCTTGCTCTGTGCCCCCACTGCTTGGTAACAGGAACGGGAATGGCACCTCTGACCCTGAGGCTGAACGACACCTTTCAGATGCAAGATTCTATCAAGGAACAAAATGCGGGGCACACATGCAACGGACTACAACTCAGCCGTAAAGATGAACGCGGTCCAGCTGCACGCTGCCACACAGATGGGCCGTGACAAGATCATGCTGAGCGAAACGAGTCGTCGCAGAAGGACAAATGCTGTGTGATCTCGCTTACCACGCAATAAGTAAACACACAGAAACCAAAGCTGCTGAGTGGTCACCAGGGTGGGAGGAGGGGGACGGGGGCGCTTTTGCTTGCGGGGCAGCAAGTTGATGCTAACGGTGGTGGAATGACCTGGAAAAGGACAGCGAGAATGGCTGCGCACCTCAGAGAGTGTCCTCAGTGTCACTGGCTTTTACGTGGAGACACTGTTGATGCCGCGTGTGTTTTGTTACATATGTTTTCACCCCAGTAAAATAAAATAAATGAATTGTTATTGCTGCCGTCTAGTCCATTCGGGCTCATGGTGACCCCATGTGAAGGTAAAGCAAACAGTAAATAATAATAATAATAAACTGTAATTAATCAATTAAAAAAACCCATCAAGGCAAAGGTGAACGTCTGATTGTCCTTCCTGCTGTTTCTCCAAGTTGCAAAGGGCGCATTGGTGGCACCGTGGGGAAGCGACCCAGGTGGGGTGCGTAAGGCACCCAGGTGGGCCCAAGAAGCACTTCTGCCTGGCTTACAGGTGAAACTCCCAGAGGGTAAACATCAGCAGGCCTGGCTTTGATCTCCCTGCAAGCAAAGAGTCCTTCTGGGGTGCAAGCGAAGCCACCAAGGGGAAGGAGCAGCGAGCCTGTCAGGAGGGCAGGCACATCAGCCGCTCCCGCGTCAGCAGGGCAAAGAGCATGGTTCTGCTGAGGCTCTGCTTTACCCCGGGAGGGCGGGCAGTGGGTGGCGGGCAGGCGGGCACACCTCAGACTGGGGCCCTTGAGCATCTGAGCGCGAGCCCACCCACCCCACCACTGCCATCATAACAGCGTGTACTGCTGCCCATGGCTTTCTGGGCATCTAAGTGAATCCCACATGGTGAGTACAAACCTGAGGCCCAGCCAAGGCCGGCAGCAGGGCCCCTCGGCCCGTCCTTCACCCCCCACTTCCGCTGAAATGTGGAATTGCCTTTCGTAGCTCGGTTGATACTTAACAACCAGAAAGGAACAGAGGACAGAGGGGAGAATTAGAAATGCAGGGTGCAAGGGAAGACACCAGTTAAGGATCCCAGGAGCTGGCGGGCAGAGGTGGTTCAGTGGGATAATTCTCGCCTTCCACTGGAGACCTGGGCTTGATCGTGTTGCTGTGATGCTGAACTTTTGATTTCAAGTTCAGTTCAGGTCAGCGTCGTAGCAGCACGCAAACCTCCACCGGGCGGTGGCTGTGTGCAAGGCGCATTGACTGGGACTTGAACCCAGGTCTCCAGCGTGGAAAGAAAGAATTCTACCAAATCTAAAGACACATTGCATTGGGCAAATCTGCTGCAAAAGACCTCTTTAAAGTGTTAAAAAGCAAGATGTCACCTTGAAGACTAAAGTGCGCCTGACCCAAGCCACTGTGTTTACAATTGCCTCATATGCATGAGAAAGCTGGACAAAGAATAAGGAAGACGGAAGAAGAATTGACGCCTTTGAACTGTGGTGTTGGCGAAGAATATTGAATATACCATGGAGTGCCAAAAAAACGAACAAATCTGTCTTGGAAGAAGTGCGACCAGAATGCTTCTTAGAAGCAAGGATGGCGAGACTATATCTCACATACTTTGGACAGGTTGTCAGGAGGGATCAGTCCCTGGGGAAGGACATCATGCTAGATAAAGTAGGAGGTCAGGGAAAAAGAGGAAGACCCTGAATGAGATGGACTGACACAGTGGCTGCAACGGTGGGCTCAGGTATAACAACTGTGAGGATGGCGCAGGACCGGGCAGTGTTTCGTTCTGTTGTTCACAGGGTCGCTAGGAGTTGGAACCAACTCAACGGCATATGGCAACAACAACATGATGCTGAACAGGTTTTTAGTGGAGTTTCCAAACTAAGACAGACTAAGAAGAAAGGCCTGGCAATCAACTTTTGAAAATCAAAGAAAACCATATGGATCACGATGATGCAGTCCGTAAGCGATCGCCGGAATGGCGCACGACTGAGAAGCATTTTGTGCCCGTGTGCATGGGGCTGCCAGGACTGGGGAGTGCAAGGGACCTGGAGAGAGCTCACAGTTGCAGGGGTCAGTTCTCCCCACTGCTTTTCATGGAAGGCTGCATTCTCATTTTTTGTTTTGTTTTCTTTTTTTTAAAGAGAGGGGTTAACTATCTTACTGGGTTCTCCTCAGCAAGGGGCAGAGCTGAAGTCTGAAAGCCACCTATCAGCTCTAAAACCAGATGGCTCTCTTCGTGGCCAGTTGGAGCAAGGGCACCAGCAGCCGAGATGAAGGGGGAGGTCAGCAGCAAAGGGGGCACCGGCATTAGGTGGCCCGTGGTGGGGACACTGGTGGCTCTCTGGGCTGTGAATTCCAGGCACACAGGAACAAGGAATCCAACCGTCCCGGGCTCAGGAATGCAAACTCGCGCCCCGTGCAGTCAGTGCCTGGGCCAGAGAACAACCAAAAATATGCTTGGCTCCCGCTCGCGTGCAAGGTGGTGGCTAAATTAGGAAACTCAGCTATTTGGGGAATGCAAGTGAGTAAGGCAGTCGGGAGTGGCCTCCGCCTTTGGGAGGAGGACGTAAGTTCTGTAACCGTTGGTAGGCTCCGGTGTTTCTCATGGGATGTTAGACCTGGAATCTCATGCGAAGACATGGGTTCGAGTCCCGACCAGTGCCCCTCACGCACATCTACCACCCGGCTGTCAGTGGAGGCCTGTGTGTGGCTATGATGCTGCCCAACTAATGGCCCGACAGCATGAAACACTGCCCAGCCCTGCGCCAACCCCACGATCAGCTGTAGGTAAAGCCGTTGTGATCCCTTGGTTTTCCACTGGCTGATTTTCAGAAGTAGATAGCCAGGCCTTTCTTCCTAATCTGTCTTAGTCTGGAAGCTCTGTTGAAACCTGTTCAGCATCACTGCAACGCACGAGCCTCCACTGACACACCGGTGGTGGCCGTGCGTGAGGTGCACTGGCCGGGAATCGAACCCGGGTCTCCCGCGTGGAAGGCGAGGACTCTACCACTGAGCCACCACTGCCTCGTGAAAGTACCTAACGCCACTGAACTGTACACTTTAATAAGACCAAAATGATTTTTTAAAATTTAATAAAGAAAAGAAATTAACCCAGGAAATAAACCCTGCCTAGGATTGGCGTCTGATCTCAAATGGGTGGTGAAGACAGTTTGCGTGCAACCGCTGGCTGCAAGGCTGGCAGTTCAGATCACTCAGCAGTGCTACAGAGGAAAACCCTGGCGATCTGCGTCCGTAAAAATCACAGCCAAGGAAAGCCCATGGCGCAGCGCTACCCTGTGACACACGGGGCCGCCGTGAGTTGGAGGCCACCCCACGGCAGCCGGTTTAGTTTTGGTTTTAGGATCAGCGTGGAGGCCCTGAGTGCCTCAAACAGTTAAGTGCTCAGCTGCTAGCTGAAAGAGTGAAGGTTCAAGACCACCCAGAGGTGCCCCAGAAGGAAGGCCTGGCGATCCCCTTCTGCAAGATCAGTCATTGCAAACCCTACGAAGCCCAGTTCTACCCTGACACAACAGGGTCACCGTGAGTCGGGACTGACTTGATGGCAACAAGTTTGTTTTTTTTGGGGGGGTGTCAGTACGTGTCTCTTCCCACATGCAGTCTCCGCTGGGACCAGGGACACAGCCCAGCCAGGTCCCTCCCTCCTCTTCTCACTTAATTTGCAGCGTTCTCACCAAGAACAGCGGAAACTGGAGCAGCAAGGTCTCAGGATTTCCCAGTGGGAACCCCCAAAGTGGCCAGGAGGCTGGGAGGCTCTCGGGGCAGCAAAGCTCTCAGCCACGTGGCCTGCACCAGGAACCAGCTTCTCCCCTGCCTGCAGACAGAAACATACACGCAAAACACCCTGTTCAGAAAGGACACGGAGGCAGCTCCCTTGGGGAGGAACAAGATACCATGGCATTTGAGACAAAAGGTTAGGCAAATTGGAGGAGGTAAAAACAAACAAAAAAGGCTAGGCAAAGGCTATGCGCGCCCGCCTGGTGACACAGAGAAAACCACATGGGTTTCGACACCTAAAAGTCAGAAAGAGTCACAGGTGGTGAGGGGGAGGGGAGGAAGCAGGAGAGAAAACGCGGGGACAGTGAGCACTGACTCAGCAAAGGTCCCGCCCACGCAGAACGTGCATGGCGAAAACCCCAGACGCGGGACCATGCGTCCTCAGGGCTGCAAACTGAGATACAGGTGTGCCCAGGCGAGCTTTCTGCACACATGGATCTTGAAATGGTGGCGGATGGTCTGGCCGGAACCTTGGCTGCGGCGAGGCCATGCACCATGCTCCCTGAAAGGACGAAGGTTTGTCATCTGAGATGGCAGGTGGCTCACATGTCCCCAGAGGCAGGGACAGGCACACCTGTGGAGCCCTGGACTTATCCCTGGGGTCATGAGGTGAGGAGCTCTGGTAGAAGATTCCCTGGCTTCCATTTGGATACCCGGAGGGGCCAGGAAGGAGCCCTGGTGGAATAGTGGATAAGCACTTGGCTGCTAACCAAAATGTTGGTGGTTTGAAGTCACTAGCTGCTCCACAGGAGAAAGACCTGGCAATCTGCCCCTGTGAAGATTACAGCCAAGAAAACCCTACAGGGCAGTTCTACTCTGTCACATGGGGTCACCATGAGTTGGAACTGACTGACAGCAACTAACAATAACAACAACAACAACAAGAAGCTCTAATACTAACCTAAAAGTTCTGGTTTGAACCCATCCAACTGCACTGTGGAAGAAAGGCCTGGATATTCCATAACGTGGAATGGACTCAGTGGCACCCAACAACAGCAGCTCTCCCTAGCTGCTCTGGTTATAAAGTATAACTGGTTTATCTTCAATTTTGTTTTGTTTTTAGTTGAAACAGTAACTGGTTGGCCTGGATTTTATTTACTGAGAGTGGCTAACCAAATTTGAAACATGATTTGAACCTTGAAATTACTTTTTTAGTGGCCCCACGGAAGAAAGGCCTGGGGATCTGTTTCCGTAGAAATCACAGCCTAGAAAACCCTAGGGGGCAGTTGTACCCTGTCACTTGGGGTCGCTGTGAGTCAGAGCGATGGCACATGGCCACTGGGGGCAAAGAGCTCCAGCACACAGATCGGAATGTCTCAAAGTCCTTCCTGGGGCAGAGACGAGACGGGGGACATGGTGGCCCCGGGAGTCACAGAGCCAGGCGCCCAGTTTCCCCCTCGGCCAGCACCATCTTCACCGGTTCTCTATACACCTGTGTGCACGGTCTCCACTTGGCTCTGGGCCTCTGACTCATTTTGTTTTTATAACTGAGGTGAGACTCACTAAACATTCAGTGAACCATTTAAAAGTGCACCATTCAGTGGCCTTTCGTATGGTCACAATGTTGAGCAACCACCGCCTACATCCAGTTCCAGGACATTCCATCACCCCCAAAGGAGACCCTGTACCCATTAGCAGTCACTTCCCACTCCCCCTCCCCACCCTCTGGCAACGACCAATTCCCTTTCTGTCTGGATGGATTTGCCTGGTTTGGACATTTCATATAAATGGAATCAGGCATTCTGTGGCTCTTGTGTCTGGCTTCTCTCAGTGGTTGTCAAGGTTTGGAGGCTCATCCCCGTTGTAGTGTGTATGTGAACTTGGTGCCTTACTATGGCTGAATAATATCCCACTGTATGCACTGTATGGGTGGTCCACGTTGTGTTTACAGACTCATCTGATCGGAGTCCCTGGCTACCTCGAATGGTGAAGCACTCCACTACTACCTGAGAGGTTGGTGGTTCGAACCCACTCAGATGCAGAGCCTCCGGGCTAAGGCAGACCAGGAAGAAAGGCCTGGTGATCTTCTTCCAAAAATCAGCCAGTGAGAACCCCATGGATCACAGTGGTCTGATTCCGCTGTGCATGGGATCGCCATGGGTTGGGGGCCGACTCCAGGTCTGTCTGGCTTGGGTCAGGTGCCCCTTAGTTCTTAAAGTGACACCTTTGCTTTTTTAACACTTTACAGGAGTCTTTCGCTGCAGATTTGTCCAATGCAACGCGTCTTTTGATTTCCTGACTGCTGCTCCCATGGGTGTTGATTGTGGATCCAAGTAAAATGAAATCCTTGACAACTTCAATCTTTTCTCCATTTATCATGATGTTGCTCATTGGTCCAGTCGTGAGGATTTTTGTTTTCTTTATGTTGAGGTGTAATCCATACTGAAGGCTGTGGTCTTTGATCTTCATTAGTAAGTGCTTCAAGTCCTCTTCACTTTCAGCAAGCAAGGTTGTGTCATCTGCATATCACAGGTTGTTAATGAGTCTTCCTCCAATCCTGATGCCCCGTGCTTCTTCATATACTGCAGCTTCTCAGATTATTTGCTCAGCATACAGACCAAGAGTGGTGAAAGGATACAGCCCTGACGCCCGCCTTTCCGGACTTTAGACCACACAGTATCCCCTTGCTCTGTCTGAATGATAAAATACATATACCATAAAAGTTGCCATGTTAACCATTTGTGGGTCACTTTTACCTTCTGCCGGTCTGGAAGTAGAGGGGCTGGGTGACTGCCCGTGGAATTCTCTGAGCCCCAATTTCTTCATGCACAAAATACGGGGGGGGGAACCATCAAGGCCCCACCCACAGGACTGCTGGGAGGAGGAATGAAGCATCAATCGTGAAAGCCCCTGGCACGCAGCAGGCTCTCAGTGAATGCTGGCGCCGTCCATGTTTGCAGCTTCCTGGGGAAAACAGCTGGGCTGGCCTCCTTGGGCTGCAGGGACAAAAACAGACGCCCTCGTGGTGGGCTCCCCAAATAAGGTGGCACAGTGTGGGTACACACCACCTGACACCTGCAACCGAGACATGCCGCACCGTTAAGCATCCATCCAGATGCATCTGAAAAGAGCCCTGGGTGGGGGCTGGGGACGAGTCACAGCGTCTCCCTCAGAAAGCTGTCTGCCACGCTGTCCCTGGAGACACTTCAAGGAAGGCTTCAGCACTCTCTGAGAGAACTGTTTGATTTGCAGGTGGCAGGGTGGGCCCGGCCCTCGGCCCTCCCTGGCTCCGTACCCCGCGTCTCTGGGCCTGGGCTCCTCCCTCCCCGCTGTGCATGATTCTGGCTTCCAGAAAGCAAGGCAGGAGCCCCATCCCCGTGACTAAGATTTGAACCCAGGGGTCCTTGGAGGCCAACATCTGGGTTAAGGGCTTGTTGTTGGTAGCTACCATTGATTTAGTTCCAATTCATGGCAACCCCATGTGTGCAGAGGAAACTGCTTCACAGGGTTTTCAAGGCTGGGACCTTCTGGAAGCAGATCGCCAGGTCTGTCTTCTGAGGTGCCTCTGAGTGGGTTCACCAACCTTTCAGTTAGTACTGTAATTCAGTGCTTAACTGTTTGGGACACCCAGGGGTTGAGGGCAGTTGGCCTTTAATGTCCACACCCAGAGACTGGCCACTCAAGTGTCCCAGCGGGACCCTGGTGGTTCCTCCAATAGGCAGTGTGGCTTGCAGAGTTGCTATTGTTAGGTGCTGTCCCGTCAGCCATGACTCATGGCAACCCCATGCACAACGAGCAAAACACTGTCCAGTCTTCCCCCACCCCCAGGAGCAGTTGTGGGTTTTCAGTGGTTGACTTTTGGAAGTTGCTCTCCAGGCCTTTCTTCCTAGTCTGTCTTAGCCTGGAAGCTCCGCTGAAACCTGTTCAGCATGCTAGCAACACACAAGCCTCCGCAGACAGACAGGCGGTGCCTGTGCGTGAGATGTACTGGTAGGGAATTGAAACCAGGTCTCCTGCACGGAAGGCCAGGGCTTTGCCACGGAGCCACCACCGCCCTCTGTGGCTCTGTGAAGTCCCTGCATACCAGTCTCCTTGGCTGTGTGGTGGGAACAGCAGACCTTGTTGCTGGCAAGAAAATCGAAACGATCAGAGAAGAGCTTTGAGCTCCATGGTTAGCCCACAGCAAGATGAACACACACACACACACACACAGCAGTTATGATGTCAGCTCAGCTCACTCCGTAGGACTGTCCCAGACATACAGTCCCTGGGAGGTGCCAACAGTGAACATGCTCGGCTGCTAACCCAAAGGTTGGTGGTTTGAGTCCACCCAGAGGCGTCTCGGAAGAAAGGCCTGCCAATCTACTTCTGAAAAGCAACGTTGAAAACCCTGTGGAGCACAGTCCTACTCTGACACACATGGGGCTGCCGTCAGCTGGAACGGACTCAGAGGCAAAATGGTTAGGAGTCCTGGGTGGTGCAGACGGTTAACTGCTTGCTGAGAGGATGGAGGTTTGAGTCTACCCAGAGGTGCCTTGGAAGAAAGGCCTGGCGATCTACGTCCAGAAAATCAGCCATTGAAAACTCCATAGAGTGCAGTTTCATCGACGCACACGGGGGCGCCATGAGTCGGGGTCGACATGATGGCAACTGGAACTAGCCACAAACTCCAGGAGGGTCCTGGTCCCCATCCCCAAGCCCCAGGAGGTTAGTGTCTCCAGATCCAGGAGATGACACTTCAGGGAAGTGTCCCAACCATAGGGGGTAGGCTTCAGGGGTCTAAACTAACTCGACCAAGATCACCCTTTATTCCGGCGAGATGCTGGCACATTTCAGAAGAGGCTGGGCCCAACCTGGCCACCACCCCCGGCGGCCCCTGGGACACAGTCCTCCCTGGCCAGGCTGGGTTGCACTTTGGCGGTGGGTACAGACACCTATCTCCCGCATACTAAACCTAAGACTCTCGGTTCCTACCCGAGCTGGGAGGAAAGAAACTCAAAGCCAGGCCCAGAGCCCCCGCGCTGCCCTGCAGACCTGGGCCAGCCTCGGGAAGACTTCAGGAGAGACAAGCCCTCGGCTAAGCTAATCACCGCGGTCCCAGGCCTTCCCGCTGCCGGTGGCATTTCACACACGCCTGCAGTTGTGGCCAGGTGGGCTCCCTTCCCGCCCTTTTCCCACACTAGCTCCGGGAGCTGCGTTCCCAGAAGCTGGGTGCTCCTCTGGGTGCTGGATCTCGCCCCCTGCCACCCCAGCCTTACTAGATGCTTGGTCTGTGATCCAAGCTCTTGGCGAGACAGCCCCGAAAACGCCAAGTGGGAACGGATGACCGAGGCCCGCGATGGCGGCTGTCTACGCGTGCAGGCTGACTTCAGGGGACAGGAATTCCGTCTAGACTGTGGTGTTTCTGGGACTGGCCCAACAGCAGCCAGAAACAGCACGGCCGGGAAGGCGGCGCTGCCACCTGGTGGCCGCTGCTGGCACGGCACGTTGCGTTGGTTCTATCTGAGAATAGTTGTTAGTGCCTTGGATGTGTCAGTAGGAAGAAAGGCCTGGCGATCGACGTAAAAAAATCGGCCAATGAAAACCCTATGTATCACAACGGTCCGATGCTGTGGCGCATGGGGTTGCCATGTGTCAGCTAACAATAACAGTGTGTGTCAAACCTATGCCAAGTGTTGGGGTACGGGTGTTGGCAGTGAACGAGATGGACGATCCCAGCCCAGCCCCTGGCGGGGGTCTAATGGGGAAGAAAGTGCGAAACTAGTACTTACTCAGGGCAGGTCTCTTCCCCTCCTCCCAGCACTGCAGACACGGGGGCCAGATCCTTCTCTGGAATGGGCTGTCCTGTGCACTGTAGGGTGTCGAGCAGCACCCCTGGCCTTGACCCACTCAATGGCAGTTGCACCCCCCAGTCATGACACCCATAAATGTCCCCAGGCATTGCCAAGTGTCCCCTGGGGGCAGAATCGCCCTGGGGTGAGAACCCCTGGGGTAGGGGATTCCACTGACCCCCAAGAGACTGCATCCCATAATTATCTGACATGAGTTCCAGAGATTGTCACAAACACAACGGGACACACCCATGGGCGGTATCAGTCAGGCTTGCAGTGAGTCTTCGGGGAAGACTCTCTGCATTGGGGTCTAAAACCATAGCCCATGGGCCACTTGTTTGTAAATAAAGCTTTATTGGGACAGTCACGCCCATTCATTCGTGTGTCGCCAGTGGCTGCTTCTGTGTCACAGCTGTAGAGCTGAAACTGCACCAGAGACCACCTGGCCTGCAAAGCCTGTTGGCTACCCAGCCCTTTACAAAGGAGCCTGACTGCGCAGTGGTTAACCACTCGGCTGTTAACCCAAAGGTCGGTGGTTTGAACCCCCAGTCGCTCTGTGGGAGAAAGATGTGGCAGTCTGCTTCCATAAAGATCGTTGTTGTTAGGTGCCATCAAGTTGGTTCCGACTCGTGGCGACCCTATGCACAACAGAACGAAACACTGCCCGGTCCTGCACCATCCTCACAATGGTTCACAAGCTTGAGCCCATTCTTGCAGCTGCTGTCAATCCATCTTGTTGAGGGTCTTCCTCTTTTTCGCCAGCCCTGTATTTTACCAAGCAGGATGTCCTTCTCCAGGGATTGATCCCTCCTGATAACATGTCCAAAGTATGTCCATAAAGATTACAGCCTTAGAAACCCTATGGGGCAGTTCTACCCTGTCCTACAGGGTCGACTCAATGGCAATGGGTTTGGCTCTTTACAGAAAAAGCTTGCCGACCGCTGGTCTAAAAGAATATGTAGGAAGCAGGTGGGAGCAGCAGCTGGGTTGCCCTTCCCGGCCTCACTGTCAGCCTGGATGCCTCTCTGGGGCAGTGCACCCTGGGGCCACACCCAGGCGGGAAACACAAGTGTCCCAGAGGATTAACACTTCCATACTGAGCACTTTCTCTCCAAATCGCCACGCCCACACGATGGGGTGGGAGCCACTGGCTCAGAGAAGTGGAGGAACTCCCAGTGTCTCTGAGCCAGTAAGTGAAGAGGAGACCAGAACTCAGGCCTGGCCTGACTGCAAGATGGCACCATGCTGTTTCCTCCAGGGGCATTTGCTCTGCAATGTCTGAGCACAAGGAATTGCCCAGTGAACGAGAACAAGAAAGAGAGTCTTAGACGAACGTTTTCCTTGGTTTGTCATTTACTGCATAGGTAAGAGGACATTTTGTAGGTCACTCATCCATCCATCCATTCACTCATTCACCCACCCACCCATCCATCCATCTATTCATTGTCCACTCATTCATTCATCTATCCATTCATCCATTCATTCACCCACCCAACCAACAAATGGATGCACCTGCTACGTGCCAGACACTGTTCTAGACCAAGGGTCTGCAAGCTGTGGACCAAATACAGATGACTCTCCTTTTGGAAATAACGCTTCATTGGAACACAGCTACGCCCTTCAGCTACGTGCTGTCTGTGGCCGTCTTTGCACTACAATGGCAGGGCTGATGAGTTATGATGAAACCATCTGGCACGCAAAGCCAGAAATACTAACTACCTGGCCCTTTACGAGAAAAGTCTGCCCACCTCTGGTTTAGACAATGCCCAGGTGGACCTAACATTCTAGAGGGAGAAATAAGCACACCCACAACAATTACATGAAATGCAGACCGTTGTGCTTGGTAGTAATTCAGCAGGACTGGGGTCTCCACAGGGAGTTGTTATTGGGTGCTGCTGAGTGGATTTCAACTCAGAGCGACCCCATGTGACAGAACAGAACTGCCCCATAGGGTTTCCCAGGCTGTAATCTTTACAGGAGCAGACTGCCAGGTCTTTCTTCTGCGGAGCCGCTGGGTGGGTTCGAACCACCGACCTCTCTGTTAGCAACTGAGCCCTTAACCATTCCGCCACCAGGGCTCCTTTCCACGGGGAGAATGTGGTGTAACTTAAGAATTGGAAAGGGAAGACCTCGTTGGAAAAAGGACGCTGGAGCAAAGACTTTGAAGGACCAAGGGGCAGTTGCGGATGCTCAGAGGACAAGCGGTCTGGCAGAAGGGCCAGATATGCAAACATCCCTGGTTTGAGAGGGAGTGGGGCGTGGGGAAGCGGGGGAGAGGGCGGTGAAGTCAGAGAGGCTGACAGGCGTGTGACCACTGTCAAGCATCCAGCTTTGGTCTCTGGGAGAATGGGATGTGGGGGGGAGGACACTGGGGACCTTGTGAGCAGGGAAGTCACATGACCTGCCTTTGCTTCTCCCAAGCATCTCAGCCTGCTGCTGGGAACAGCCCTTCCTGAGCTGGCCCTTGTTAACCCACGTGGGGTGGCGCTGAGTCAGCCGTACCCTGACTCAGCTGGGCTCCAGGCCGGAGATGGGGTGACGGATGGCGGGGCTGCTGTGGTTGGGACATTTGGCGGGTTCGTAGGGCTGGCTTGGGCCCAGCTCCCCGTCCTCTGCGCCCTCCCTCCAGCCCCGCCTGGAGCTTGCTGGAAGCAGGCGGCTCCCCAGAGCTCTCTCCTGGGATGCAGGAGCACGCTTCCCAGAAGCCGAAGGGGAAGCTGTAGTCACCTGGCACCGGGGCAGTCTGCTGACATCGTTGGGGGTGGCTGTGGCTGCAACCATCAAATTCTTGGGCTGTGGGGATGCAACTTCAGGATGGTGCCCCCTCGCCCTTCGAGCCCCCTAGCCTACAGGGGGTGGCACCCTGTTTTCGTGGCCCCAGGTGTCTCTCGGGCTCAGCTCTGCAACTGGAGAAACGCTCACAACCAGCACGATACCAGCTCAGCCTACAGATGGGGAGCCTAGCACCAGGTCAGAGCAGGCCCATGGGACCCCTGACCATCGCACACTGGAGAAGGCCATGCCAACACCCCGAGCATCATCCTGACACTAAGGGAGGCGACCTGGAGATCTGGACCCTGGAATCTCAGGCTGGCAGGGCCCAGAGACACACAGAGCTGGGTCACCCTCTGGGGTGGGGTGTCTTGTGTACTGTGGGGGTGTTAAGCAGCATCCCTGGCTTCCACCCACTCAATGCTGGTAGCACTTCCCCAGTTGTGACAACCACAGATGTCCCCAGACACCATCCAGGATCCCCTGGGAGAAAATGAAGGGTCCCCCGGTTTATACCGTCTAACCATCAGGAGGACCCCCCGGCTCCTGTGATTTCCCTACTCTCTCCTCCCCACTCAGTATGTGGATTTCAATATGCGCAGCGTCCTAGGAAGTTAGTAGGTCAGATGATTATGGGACGAAGAGTCTCCTGGAGGTCAGTGGAATCCCCTAACCCAGGGTTCTCACTCGTGATTCTGCCCCCAGGGGATACTGGGCCACGTCTGGGGACATTTGTGGTTGTCACTACTAGGGTGGGGTGCTACTGGCATCAAGCAAGTGGAGGCCAGCGATGCTGCTCAACACCCTACAGTGCACAGCACGGTCCTGCTCCAGAGAAGGATCCGGCCCCACGTCACCAGTGCCGAGGGGGACAGACCTTGGACTAAAGTCAATCCAATTATAAAAAAGAGGGATTTAACAAAATTATCAGTTTGTCGTACTGTGGGGGCTTGCATGTTGCTGTGATGCTGGAAGCTATGCCACTGGTATTCAGATACCAGCAGGGTCACCCATGGAGGACAGGTTTCAGCTGAGCTTCCAGACTAAGACAGACTAGGAAGAAGGACCTGGCAGTCTACTTCTGAAAAGCATTAGCCAGTGAAAACCTTATGAATAGCAGCGGAACATTGTCTGAAATAGTGCTGGAAGATGAGCCCACCAGGTTGGAAGGCACTCAAAATACGGCTGGGGAAGAGCTGCCTCCTCAAAGTACAGTCGACCTTAGTGACGTGGGTGGAGTAAAGCTTTTGGGACCTTCATTTGCTGATGTGGCACAACTCAAAATGAGAAGAAACAGCTGCAAACATCCATTAATAATCGGAACCTTGAATGTATGAAGTATGAATCTAGGAAAATTGGACATCATCAAAAATGAAATGGAATGTATAAACATTGATATCCTAGCATTAGTGAGCTGAAATGGACTGGTATTGGCCATTTTGAATCAGACAATCATATAGTCTACTATGCTGGGAATGACAACTCGAAGAGGAATGGTGTTGCAGTCATCTTCAAAAAGAACATTTCAAGATCTATCTTGAACTACAATGCTGTCAGTGATAGGATCATATCCATACGCCTACAAGGAAGACCAGTTAAAACAACTATTATTCAAATTTAAGCACCAACCACTAGGGACAAAGATGATGAAATAGAAGATTTTTATCAGCTGCTGCAGTCTGAAATTGATCGTACATGCAATCAAGATGCATTGATAATTACTGGCAATTGGGATGTGAAAGTTGGAAACAAAGAAGAAGGATCAGTAGTTGGAAAATAAGGCCTTGGTGACAGAAACAATGCCAAAGAACAAATGATAGAATTTTGCAAGACCAACCACTTCCTCATTGCAAATACCTTCTTTCACCAACATAAACGGCGACTATACACATGGACCTCACCAGATGGAACACACAGAAATCAAATCGACTACATCTGTGGAAAGACATGATGCAAAACCTCAATATCATCAGTCAGAACAAGGCCAGGGGCCAGCTGTGGAACAGACCATCAATTGCTCCTATGCAAGTTCAAGAGAAACTGAAGAAAATCCGAGCAAGCCCACAAGAGCCAAAATATGACCTTGAGTATATCCCACCTGAATTTAGAGACCACCTCAAGAATAGATTTGACGCATTGAACACTAGTGATCGAAGACCGGACGAGTTGTGGAATGACATCAAGGACATCATCCGTGAAGAAAGCAAGAGGTCACTGAAAAGACAGGAAAGAAAGAAAAGACCAAGATGGATGTCGGAGGAGACTCTGAAACTTGCTTTTGAGTGTCGAGCAGCTAAAGCAAAAGGAAGAATTAATGAAGTAAAAGAACGGAACAGAAGATTTCAAAGGGCCTCTCGAGAAAACAAAGTAAAGTGTTATAATGACATGTGCAAAGAGCTGGAGATGGAAAACCAAAAGGGAAGAACACGCTCGGGGTTCCTCAAGCTGAAAGAACTGCAGAAAAAGTTCAGGCCTCCAGTTGCAATAGTGAAGGATTCCATGGGGAAAATGTTAAACGACGCAGGAAGCATCAAAAGAAGGTGGGGGGAATACACAGAGTCATTATACCAAAAAGCATTAGTCGATGTTCAACCATTTCAAGGGGTGGCATATGATCAGGAACCGATGGTGCTGAAGGAAGAAGTCCAAGCTGCTTTGAAGGCATTGGGAAAAAACAAGGCTCCAGGAATTGATGGAATATCAATTGAGATGTTTCAACAAACAGATGCAGCACTGGAGGTGCTCACTCGTCTATGCCAAGAAATATGGAAGACAGCTTCCTGGCCAACTGACTGGAAGAGATCCATATTTATGCCTATTCCCAAGAAAGGTGATCCAACCGAATGTGGAAATTATTGAACAATATCATTAATATCACACCCAAGTAAAATTTTGTTGAAGATCACTCAAAAACGGCTGCAGCAGTACATCGACAGGGAATGGCCAGAAATTCAGACCGGATTCAGAAGAGGACGTGGAACCAGGGACATCATTGCTGATGTCAGATGGATCCTGGCTGAAAGCAGAGAATACCAGAAGGATGTTTACCTGTGTTTTATTGACTATGCAAAGGCATTCGACTGTGTGGATCATAACAAACTACAGATAACACTGCGAAGAATGGGAATTCCAGAACACTTAATTGTGCTCATGAGGACCTTTACATAGATCAAGAGGCAGTTGTTCAGATAGAACAAGGGGATACTGACTGGTTCAAAGTCAGGAAAGGTACGTGTCAGGGTTGTATCCTTTCACCATACCTATTTAATCTGTATGCTGAACAAATAATCTGAGAAGCTGGACTATATGAAGAAGAACGGGGCATCAGGATTGGAGGAAGACTCATTACCAACCTGCGTTATACAGATGACACAATCCTGCTTGCTGAAAGTGAAGAGGACTTGAAGCACTTACTAATGAAGATCAAAGACCACAGCCTTCAGTATGGATTATACCTCGACATAAAGAAAACAAAAATCCTCACAACCAGGCCAATGAGCAACATCATGATAAACGGAGAGAAGATTGAAGTTGTCAAGGATTTCATTTCACTTGGATCCACAATCAACAGCCATGGAAGCAGCAGTCAAGAAATCAAAAGATGCATTGCATTGGGCAAATCTGCTGCCTAGGACCTCTTCAAAGCGTTGAAGGGCAAAGATGTCACCTTGAAGACTAAGGTGCGCCTGACCCAAGCCATGGTGTTTTCAATCACATCATATGCATGTGAAAGCTGGACAATGAATAAGGAAGACCCAAGAAGAATTGACGCCTCTGAATTGTGGTGCTGGCGAAGAATATCGAATATACCATGGACTGCCAAAAGAACGAAGAAACCTGTCTTGGAAGAAGTGCGGCCAGAATGCTCCTTAGAGGCAAGGATGGCGAGACTGCATCTTGCATACTTTGGACATGTTGTCAGGATGGATGAGTCCCTGGAGAAGGACATCATGCTTGGCAGAGTACAGGGTCAGCGGAAAAGAGGAAGACCCTCAACGAGGTGTATTGACACAGTGGCTGCAACAATGAGCTCAAGCATAACAACGATTGTAAGGATGGCGCTGGACCGGGCAGTGTTAAGTTCTGTTGTGCATAGGGTCGCTATGAGTCAGAACCGACTTGATGGCACCTAACAACAACATCATTTAAAAAACGTAGATGACTCACCCCTTGTTCCCCTTGCCTAGTGGTACTTGTTAAACAGAAAGAACGAAAACCGAAATGTATATATTTTCACCCCTAGAACAACAGGGGTCATTTTATTTGTCTCTGTGTCTGGCCCTTGAGGTCCTGGGAGAAAGAACACCATGTTTAAGCTGATGTTTCTGGTAACTTCCAGCGACTGCCTGGCCATGCCGGGCAGAGGGCCTGGGGCCTGCCTCTCCACGCACACACATCAATGCCTGGCAAAGGCGGGGAGGTGGCTTTCCTGAGACAAATCCGAGGTCGCCTGACTCGGGCACCTGTTCTCAACCTCTCTGTTGGTGTCCCCAGTTAGAACGAACACTGGATACTGGCTGTGGGATTTGGGGTAGAAACAGAGGCAAGTCTTTATTAAAAATACATTTCAAGAGGGTTAAAATGCACATTGCTGAGTGGAAGAAGCCCGTCTGCAAAGGCTGCATACTACATGATTCCAGCTCTGGGACATTCTGAAAAAGGCAAAAACAGAGACGGTGATATCAGGGCTCGGGGGAGGGGAGAAGTGGTGAACGGGGGGAGCACAGGGCCTTTTTTAGGGTCATAAAGCTATTCTCCACCTCCCATACAACATACCTGGCTAATCACACTGGCTTTTCTGCTGGCCCAGTCAGGGCAGGTTTGGGCTTTATTTTGTTTTGCGCACCATGTTGCACTTAGCACAGCGCCTGCTGTGCAGCCTAACCAAGCCAAGCCTGTTGCCGTGGGGTTGATTCCTACTCATAGTGACCCTATAGGACAGAGCAGAACTGCCCCACAGGGTTTCCAAGGAACGCCTGGTGGATTCCAACTGCCAACCTGTTGATTAGCAGCCAACCTCTTAACCACTGTATCACCAGGGCTTGGTGCGATCTAAGAGGGGCCCAATAAACATTTGTTTTGAAAAAAAAAAAAAAAGATAAAATAAAGTACGTCAATTAAAAATAAAATACATTTCAAATCCATCCACCTAACCAGCCTCCTCTCTCAGGCAAACGTGAAGGCTGAAGGGATCCTGCTCAGGGCAAGGGCAGTGTACCCATTGTTTAGTTTGTGCATCACAAACGAGGCTCACAGCTGCCTGGCAAGCTGGCCTTGGGAGAGAGCCAGAGTCTGGACAACAGGTCAGAAGAGCGAGGCACTCACCCCAGGTACAAAGTTTAAGGGGGCTCCAACAACCTCCTCACGAGGTATATGATATTGCAGTGCCATGTTGGAAAAAAAAAATCAACACAAATGCAAAGGAACCCATGGTGAACAACCTATCCGCATCCACCTTCTAAACAAAGACAGAATCTGCCAGGGCTGGGGTTACGGTGAGGCAAGCGAGACAGGCCCCCTGGATGCAAAATTTATGTTGTTGTTGTTAGTTGCCCTGAATCCATTCCGACCCCTAGCGACGCCATGTGACAGTGCAGAACTGCCCCGTGGGGTTTTCTTGGCTATAATCTTTATGGGAGCAGACTGCCAGGTCTTTTTCCTGTGAAGCTGATGGTGGATTGAAACTGCCAACCTTTCAGTTACTAGGTAAGCCCTTAACTGTTGTAAGCCCCACCAGGGCTCCTAACATTTACAGGAGCACCAAAATACCTCGGTCAACAAGATAAATATTGTAAAGCAACATCGTAAAAAAAAAAGAATACAGAAGAATCTATGATGAACAAAGTACAGACATTTTAAATAAAGAGAGGGTCCTGCAAGGCTGGGATTAGGGTGAGAAGAGTGAGGATGACCCGGGCAAGTGCAGGGTTGGATTCCGTCTTCATGTAAAATGCTGACATTTTATTCACATGGATTTGTATGCCTTAAATGTTATTTTTTGGGGAAGAATATTAGCCTCTTTTGCCATGAGATCAGAAGAACTTGATGGTGCCCGACGACCATTACTGAACTTGATCAATGATTCTATAACAGAATCCTGATCAAAAGGGGGAAAATACAGAACAGAATTTAAAATTTTCATGGAATCCAGACTTTCAGGAGCCATGGAGGCTGGGTAGCCCTTGAAACTATTGCCCTGAGATAATCATTGAACCTTAAACTAAAAACATCCCCAGAAATCTTTAAACCAAACAGTTTAGCTTAATTAGTAAAGGATGTCTGCCTTGAGCGTTGTGCTCTTTCAAAGAATTATCTGTATGGGATCAAACTGACGACAGCAGCTGGAAGGTTCCGACAGGAAGCTCGGCAGGGAGTGAGTTCATGTTAACGGGGAGGGAGCTTCAGAAAAGGAGGGTGAGAACGGTTGCACAACTCGAAGAATGTAGTCAGTGTCACTGAATCACGGCGTAGAAGCTGTTCAATCAGCGTGTGTTCAGCTGTGTGTATTCTCAAGTGCAACAACAAAAAATAAAATAAATTATTTTTTAAAAAAACAAATGCATTAAATAGTACTTATCTTGATGGCTGAGTTTCTGGCACCTTCCGAAATTCTGCCCCTGAGGTAAAGGCCTTGCTCTCCTCACCACAGTCCCGGCCGCAGGGAGCACGCCAACGTGAAACGTGAGGCTCCGTGCTGAACGGGAGACACGCACAGCACGGGCCGGTGGCGGGCTCCAGCGGGCCCCTGCGCGGCCACACGTCTGCCTCTTCTGTGGCCACTGAGCGCATGTACGTTTACATTTTTCCTCAGTAAACCTGGGCCACCAGGAACCTAGCAGCCAGGGCCTCTGCTGAGCCGCAGTGTGGGAAACATCCTCTGATATCTGGGATTTATTCCAGAAGCTTCCAAGGAGCTCATCAGCCTTGGACCTCTGCGGGAGGAGACTCGGCATGGTCACTCCTGAGGTCCCCGCACCGGGGTTTCCCAGGGTGCACGGAGAGGCCACTGGGGCGCGCGGGGGCAGAGATGATGTGCAGTCTCAGGGAGCACGCTGTGTCCCGATGGACCTGAGACCCTGGGTTGGGTAAGAATCCTAGCTCTTCTCTCTTGTTCCAGGGGGAGGCTGGTATTCTCAAGAAAGAGAAAAAGAAGTGCTGATACCTGCTGCAACACGGATTGTCTTGGCTACCTAGTGCTGCTGTAACAGAAACACCACAAGTGGATGGTTTTAACAAAGAGAAATTGATTCTCTCACAGTCTAGGAAACTAGAAGTCCAAATTCAGGGTGCCAGCTCCGGGGGAGGCTTTCTCTCTCTGTCGGCTCTGGGGTACGGTCTTTTCATCAATCTTCCCTGGTCTAGGAACTTCTCAGCGCAGGGGCCCCGGGTCTAAAGGATGCGCTCTGTTCCTGGCGCTGCTTTCTTGGGGGTATGATGTCGTCCCCCTCCTTCTCTCTGCTCGCTTCTCTCTTTTATATCTCAGAAGAGATTGGCTCAAGACACAATCCAATCCTGCCTAATTAACACAACTGAGTCCTGCTTCATTAACATAACTGCCACTAATCCCACCTCGTCAACACCACAGAGGCAGGATTTACGACACATTGGAAGAATAACATCAGATGACAAAATGGTGGAAAATCACACCATATGGGGAATCACGGCCTAGCCAAGTTAACAGATATTTTTAGGGGACACAATTTAATCCATGACACAGATGAACCTTGAAAACACGATGCTCAGTGAGAGCAAGCAGACACAAAAGGACAAATCCTCTATTATCCCACTGACGTGAAATAGCTAGAACAGGCAAACGCGTAGAGACTACAGCAGATTAGAGGTTACTAGAACCTGGGTGGAACGTTCCCGGGTGGTACAAACCATTTGCTACGGCTGCTGACCAAAAGGTTGGCAGTTCGAATCATTCAGCTGCTCCTTGGAAACCCTATGGGGCAGTTCTACCTTGTCTTATAGGGTTGCTATGAGTTTTATATGAGTCAGGATCCACTCGACAGCAATGGGTTTACAGGTTAACCTAAAGGTCCGAAACCCCGCCCCCCAGCGGCTCTATGGGAGAAAGACCTGGCAAACTGCTTCTAAAAGATTACAGCCAAGAAAATCTTATAGAGTAGTTCTGCTCTGCACCCATGGGTGCACCGTGAGCCAGCTAACAACACTTGGGCAGTGTGAATACTGCCAACCCAGAGGTTGGAAGTTCGAGTCCATCCAGAGGTGTCCCTGAAGAAAGGCCTGGAGATCTGCTTCCGAGAAATCGGTCCCTGAGAGCCCTATGAGGCACAGTCCTGTCTGGTGCACACGGGATTGCCGGGAGTCTGACTCAACCCGATGGCCACGGGTTTGGGTTACAGGAAGTAGATGAGAGGTTATGGGGCTGGGGAAGGGGGCAATGAATGGGGTTACTGCCTAAGGGCGCTTAGTTTCTGTTTGGGGTGATGCAACAGTGTTGGCAATGGACGGCGGTCATGGTTTCACAACGTGGTAGGGGCAGGTAATGCCGCTGGGTCGTTCACTTTAAGATGGTTCTTTTTATGTCATGTGAATTTCAGCTCATTTAAACACACACACGTTGCGTGAGTAAACACCTGGCTCCATTCCTGGCCAGGCTCTGTGGCCTTGGGTAACCTCTCCCAGGCTGCACTTCCAGTTTCCCTTACAACAGGCTAAGTCTCACCTCCCGGCACAGTGCTGCAAAGGTCAGAGATTAAACACATGCTAAGTGACCCGTACATTGATGGGGAACCGCTAGAAATTCACGCCGGATTCAGAAGAGGTTGTGGAACCTGGGATATCATTGCTAATGTCAGATGGGTCCTGGCTGAAAACAGAGAATACCAGAAAGAGGCTTACCTCTGTTTTACTGACTGTGCAAAGGCATTTGACTGTGTGGATCATAACAAATCATGGATAACATTGCGAAGAATGGGAATTCCAGAACACTTAATTGTGTTCATGAGGAACCTTTACATAGATCAAGAGGCACTCATTCCAACAGAACGAGGGGATACTGACTGGTTTAAAGTCAGGCAAGGTGTGTGTCAGGGCTGTATCCTTTCACATACCTATTCAATCTGTATGCTGAGCAAATAATCCCAGAAGCTGGGCTATATGAAGAAGAATGGGGCATCAGGGTTGGAGGAAGACTCATTAATGACCTGCGTTATGCAGATGACACAGCCTTGCTTGCTGAAAGTGAAGAGGACTTGAAGCACTTACTAATGAAGATCAAAGACCAGAGTCTTCAGTATGGATTACACCTCAACATAAAGAAAACAAAAGTCCTCACAACTGGACCAATGAGCAACATCATGATAAATGGAGAAAAGATTGAAGTTGTCAAGGATTTCATTTTATTTGGGTCCACAATCAACAGCCATGGAAGCAGCAGTCGAGAAATCAAAAGACACACTGCATTAGGCAAATCTGCTGCAAAGGACCTCTTTAAAGTGTTAAAAAGCAAAGATGTCACCTTGAAGACTAAGGTGTGCCAGACCCAAGCCATGGTATTTTCAATTGCCTCATATGCATGCGAAAACTGGGCAATGAATAAGGAAGACAGAGGAAGAATTGACGCCTTTGAATTGTGGTGTTGGCAAAGAATATTGAATATACCATGGACCGTCAAAAGAGCAAACAAATCTGTCTTGGAAGAAGTACAACCAGAATGCTCCTTGGAAGCAAGGATGGCGAGACTGCATCTTACATACTTTGGACATGTTGTCAGGCGGGGTCAGTCCCTGGAGAGAGACATCATGCTTGGTAAAGTAGAGGGTCAGTGGAAAGAGAAAAAGACCCTTAACGAGGTGGATTGACACAGTGGCTGCAGCAGTGGGCTCACACATAGCAATGATTGTGAGGATGGTGCACGGCTCGGCAGTGTTTCATTCTCTTGTACATAGGGTCGCTCTGAATCGGTGCCTTTTCTAGGCTGCTTTTTTTTTTTTTTCTTTTGGTTGGGATACCAGTTGCCATGGAGTGAATGCCAACTCATGGTGACTCCATGTGTGTCAGAGTAGAGCTGTGCTCCATGGGGTTTTCAGTGGCCGAGTTTTCAGACGGTGATCGCCAGGCCTTTCTTCCAAGGCACCTCTGTCGTTGTTAGGTGCCGTCGACTCGGTTCTGACCCATAGCAACCCTATGCACAACAGAATGATGCTCACAAGACTGCAACCTCCAACCTTTCAGTTAGGAGCTGAGCGCGGTCACTGCACCACCCAGGGGTGGAGTGGAGTAATACCATTTAATGTCGACTGTCAGTTTTTTTTTTGTCAGCTAGACAGGGTCCCAGGTGTGAGAGGTGAGTGTCCGTGTGGCTGCGGCCCAAAGCACAGCATGAACCTGCCGATCTCACAGCGTGCTCCGAGCCCGCTCTGGTTGGAGGTTTGCAGCTCACGAGGGGCACGGGGCTCTGCCCTGCGATAGTAAACGGCCAGAGGTGGTGCCCGGGAATGCAGGCCATTATCTGGCGAGACACCGGAAGCAGAAGCTGTGCATGTTTCAGGGAGGGCACCTGGAAGCCGGCAGACACAGGTGAGTCGCTTCTGTTAAGTGCTGTCGAGTCGGCCCCTGCCTCACGGCGACCCACGGCACAGGGGAAGCCTGCGTGGTCCTGCGCTGTCCCATGGTCGGTTGCAGGTGGAATTGTTGTGATCCGTAGGGTTTTCACTGGCTGATTTTCAGAAGTTGATGACCAGGCCTTTCTTCCTCGTCTTAGTCTGGAAGGTCTGCTGAAAGCTGTTCAGCACTGCAGCAGCACACAAGTCTCTGACGATGGACGACGGGTGGTGGTCGCACATGAGGTGCCCCGGCCGGGAACTGAACCTGGGTCTCCTGTACGGAAGGCGAGAATTCTACCACTGAGCCACCACTGCCCCCAGGGTGATGAGGGAGAGGCTTCATTTTTACTGTTTCCCATTAGTACCTTCTGAATCGTACACCATAGGCACAGGTATGGATGCCGGAGGCCTACTTTTCTCCTAGAGGTGCGCAGGCCCAGGTGAGGGTGGGTGAGGGTGAAGCCACCACTTGGCTCGTGTCTCTGATACAGCCTGGGCCCCCAGTGGCCCTGGAGGGGGACAGGTGCCCTGACCCACACGTGTGGCCGAGGGATCAGAACAGAACACGCAGGCACCCCAAACGCTCACGGGTCCCGCCATCTCTGTCCTCTCCTGCCTGCGTGTGGAGTCTGTCTTCTCCGGCAGCTTGTGACTGGTATCTGTATACTGATCGTCTGTCCTGAAACCTTGCCCAGCTTGTCTATTAGTTTTAATGGATTTTCAGCTGATTCTTTGCTGTTGTTAGCTGCTGTCCGGTAGATTCTGAGTCACAGCGACCCCATGGGACAGAGAAGAACTGCCCTGTAGGGTTTTCTTGGCAGGCTGCAATCTTTGTGGAAGCAGGTCTCCAGGCCTTTCTTTTGCAGCGCCACTGGGCACGTTTGAACACCAACCTTGAGGT